>NC_057814.1:98402160-98410140 GCF_018294505.1 Triticum aestivum | reverse complement strand
ATATAAAGAGGGGGGGGTCCGGCGGCTTGGGGAAGGGGGCAACCCGAGGCGGTGGCGGTGCCGTGTCCGGGACGGACTCCGGCGGCGGCGATCCCGTGCGGGAATAGGAGAGGCGCGAGGCGGGCCGTCGGCTGGGCCTTTGGCCCAGTCGGCGCGCGGGCGTTTTTTTTTAAATAAGTTCCGCGAAAACTAATTCGTAGAAAAATAAATAAAAATCAGAAAAATATAAAATAAATTTTCCCCGTCTAGTTAGAAAATCTAGAATAGGGTGAACATTTTTATAATCAAAAATAAATATTTTGAAAATATGCAATATTTTTAATGCAATAAAAATTGCAAATAAAATCCAAATAAATTCCAAATAATGATTTTAACATTTTTCCTCCAGTATTTCAATTGTTTTGGAGAAGTCATATTTTCTCCTCTCGTTTATTTAAAATGAAATATTTTTCCGGAGAGAAAAATAATTAAAACCACAATCCTCGTTTGAAAATCAAATTTGAAAATTCGAGAAAATCAAAATCCCCAACTCTCTCCGAGGGTCCTTGAGTTGCTTAGGATTTATCGAGGATTTGTCAAAATGCAACAAAACATGATATGCAATGATGATCTATGTATAACATTCCAAATTGAAAATTTGGGATGTTACAAACCTACCCCCTTAAGATGAATCTCGCCCTCGAGATTCGGGTTGGCTAGAAAACAGGTGGGAGTGGTCTTTCCGTAGATCTTCCTCTCGCTCCCAGGTGGCATCATCCTCCGTGTGGTGACTCCACTGAACTTTGCAAAAGTTGATAACCTTGCTGCGAGTAACTCGGCTGGCATACTCGAGAATCTTAACTGGTTTCTCCTCATAAGTCAAATCACTTTCCAACTGAATCGCTTCCAGTGGCACAGTATCTCTCAGTGGTATCTCAGCCATCTCTGCGTGGCACTTCTTCAACTGCGAAACGTGAAATACATCATGAACTCCAGACAATCCTTCGGGCAATTCCAGCTTGTAAGCAACTTCTCCCATACGTTCCAACACTCTGTATGGTCCGATAAAACGGGGCGCTAACTTTCCTTTAACTCCAAAGCGCTTCACTCCTCGAAGTGGTGATACTCGAAGATACACTCGGTCTCCGACTTCGTGAACGGTCTCTTTTCATTTAGAATCAGCATAACTCTTCTGCCTGGACTGGGCTACCTTGAGCCTATCGCGAATCAACCTCACTTTCTGTTCAGACTCCTTAATCAGATCTGGTCCAAACAACTGACGGTCTCCAACTTCGTCCCATAACAACGGTGTTCTACACCTCCTTCCGTACAAGGCTTCGAAAGGGGCCATCTTCAAACTGGTTTGATAACTGTTATTATATGAAAACTCCGCATATGGCAAATTGTCGTCCCAACTAGATCCATAATCTAGTGCACATGCTCTCAACATGTCCTCCAAAATCTGGTTGACTCTTTCGGTCTGTCCATCTGTCTGCGGGTGAAATGCTGTACTGAATTCCAGCCTGGTTCCCAACGTTTCGTGTAACTGCTTCCAAAACTTCGAGGTAAATTGGGTTCCTCTGTCTGATACAATGGTCCTCGGAACTCCATGCAAACATACGATCCTGGTCATATATATCTTTGCCAACTTAGCACCGGTGTAAGTGGTCTTCACTGGAATGAAATGGGCCACTTTCGTCAATCGGTCGACTACAACCCATATTGAGTCATAGCCTGTATGAGTCCTGGGTAATCCTGTGATAAAATCCATGCCTATCTTATCCCACTTCCATTCGGGTATCGGCAATGGCTGTAGCAATCCTGCTGGCTTCTGATGCTCTGCCTTCACTCTCTGGCACAAATCACAAACTGCTACATACTCCGCAATATCCTTCTTCATTCCGGTCCACCAGAAAGTATTCTTCAAATCCAAATACATCTTGGTATTCCCTGGGTGAATCAAGTACGGTGAATCATGGGCTTCTTGCAAAATCAACTTCCTGATCTCCGGATCATTTGGCACATATACGCGGTCTTCGAACCATAAGGTATCGTGCTCATCCTCACGAAATCCCTTGGCTTTTCCTTTGCTCAACTTCTCCTTTATCTCTTCAATCTCCTTGTCTGTCTTCTGAGCTTCTCTGATCCTTTCCATCAAGGTAGACTGAATCTCCAATGTCGCTAAATAGCCTCTTGGGACTATCTCCAAGCATAGCTCGCGTAGGTCCTCGGCTAACTCCTGAGGTAACTCTCCTGTCATGAGGGTGTTGATATGACTCTTGCGGCTCAACGCGTCTACTACTACGTTAGCCTTTCCTGGGTGATAATGCAATCTCATATCATAATCCTTGATGAGCTCCAACCATCTTCTCTGTCTGAGATTTAACTCCTTCTGCGTGAAAATGTACTTCAAACTCTTGTGATCCGTGTACACCTCACAATGGTTTCCGATGAGAAAATGTCTCCATGTCTTCAATGCATGCACCACGGCTGCTAATTCCAAATCATGCGTAGTATAATTCTTCTCATGGGGTTTAAGTTGTCATGAAGCATATGACACAACTCTTCCTTCCTGCATAAGCACTGCTGCAAGTCCTCGACGAGAAGCGTCGCAATAAACCTCATAATCCTTGCGTTGATCTGGCAGAATCAACACTGGTGAGGTAACCAGTCGTTTCTTCAACTCTTGGAAACTAGCTTCACATTCCTCAGTCCAATTGAATTTGGTGTCCTTCTTCAATAGTTCAGTCATGCGCTTAGCAATCCTTGAGAAATTCTCGATGAATCTCCGGTAGTATCCTGCAAGTCCAAGAAAACTCTGGATTTCTCCAACTGTCGTGGGTGATTCCCAACTTGTCACTGTGTCAACCTTGGCAGGGTCTACTGCTATTCCTTCTCCAGAAATAACATGTCCAAGGAATCCATCTTCCTTCAACCAAAACTCACATTTGCTAAACTTGACATATAACTGATGTTCTCTGAGCTTCTCAAGTACCAATCGCAAATGCTCCCCATGCTCTTCTTCATCCTTGGAAAAGATTAAAATATCATCAATGAACACCACGACGAACTTATCCAAAAACTCCATAAACACCTTGTTCATCAGGTTCATGAAATAGGCCGGTGCGTTAGTCAGTCCAAATGACATAACGGTATACTCATACAATCCATATCTGGTGGTAAATGCCGTCTTAGGTATAGCTTGCTCTCGAATCTTTAACTGATGGTATCCTGATCGTAGATCGATCTTGGAAAATACTTTAGCTCCTTGTAGGCGGTCAAACAAATCATTGATCATCGGCAGTGGGTACTTATTTTTGATGGTCACTTCATTCAATCCTCGGTAATCAACAACCATTCTCAGCGATCCATCTTTCTTCTCCACTAGAAGTACTGGTGATCCCCAAGGTGACGAACTTGGGCGAATATAGCCTTTATCCAGTAACTCCTTGATCTGCTTCTTAATTTCCTCCAAATCCTTTGCGGGTATCCTGTATGGTCTCTTAGATATTGGCCCTGTGCCTGGCAAAAGTTCAATCAAGAACTCAATGTCTCTATCGGGTGGCATGCCTGGCAATTCTTCTGGAAATACATCCGGATAGTCCTTCACCACTGGTACTTCCTCCTGTACAACTCCTGATAAGGAATTTACTTGTGTCCTCTTCGGCATATGCCGGGATACATACTTAATCCTTTTTCCTTCTGGGGTGGTAAGCAAAATTGTCTTGCTGGCACAATCGATGTTTCCTCCATACAACGATAGCCAATCCATTCCCAGAATCACATCCAAACCTTGCGATTCCAAAACAATGAGGTCTGAGGGGAAAACATGCCTACCAATGGCCAATGGTATCTGAAAACATCCTTGGGTGGCCATATAATCTGCTCCTGGCGAGGTTACTAACATAGGGTTTCTGAGAACTTTGGTGGAGAGCTTAAACTTATTCACGAATCCCCTTGATATGTATGAATGCGATGCACCAGTATCGAAAAGAACAGTTGCAGTAAATGACTTAACCAAAAACTTACCTATTACTGCATCAGGCTGAGCTTCAACCTCCTCCATGCTCACGTGGTTCACATGTCCTTTGTTGAACGGGTTCGGCTTCTTCCCAGAGCTTCCATAGCCATTTCCATTTTGGGCTTCAGGACATTCATTGGCATAATGTCCATTCTTCTGGCACTTAAAACAAGTGACTTGGCTCAGGTCCCTCTTGGCTGGGGTAGATGGGTTGGTGCGGTTCTGTCCGTTGCTTCCTCCATTCCCATTACCATTCTTGGAGCCATTATGGTTGTGCGAACTACCTCCTCCATGGGTATGCTGAAACTATCCACCCGACTTCGGGGCAAAACGGGGTTTCTGTTGAGCTCCAGAGTTATACTTCCCTTGTCCATACTTCCTCTTACGGTTTTCAATCTGCTGCTGCTTCCCTTCAATCATGAGAGCTCTATCTACCAGCTCCTGGTAGTTGTTGAAGGTTGCTACCATCAACTGCATACTCAGCTCGTCATTCAGTCCTTCCAAAAACTTTTCCTGCTTGGCTGCATCTGTAGCAACGTCATCTGCTGCATAACGTGCTAACTTACTGAAATCCTCCACATACTGGCCTACGGTGCGTCCTCCTTGGCGTAGGTTGCGAAACTCACGCTTCTTCATAGCCATAGCTCCTGCTGAAACATGAGCTGTACGGAAAGCTTGCTGAAACTGGTCCCATGTGACAGTGTCAATAGGGTGCGTGGCTGTGTAATTCTCCCACCATGATGCTGCGGGTCCATCAAGCTGATGTGCGGCAAAACGCACTCTTTCCGCATCTGTGCATCCTGCAGTGGTCAACTCCCTTCCAACTTTGCGGAGCCAATCATCTGCAATAATCGGCTCGGTGCTACTGGAAAACACCGGCGGGTTTAACCTTAAGAAACGGGCTAATTGGTCAACAGGTGGTGGTGGCGGTGGGTTGTTGTTGTTGCTGCCTTGGTTCTGTACTAACACTTGCATCAGGGCATTCTGTTGCTGAATCAACTGGGTGATCTCTGGCGGGAAAACAAATCCGGGGTCGCGTCTTGGAGGCATCTGATAGGTTTAGAAAAGATGAGATTTGAGAATAGAATGGGGTCTAGAGAGAAAACACTACCCATATGCTCATGAGGCAAATACAATCAATATCACTCAATCAATTCAAACAAGGCAAAACAATCGATCTAGCTAGCGTTACAAAGTGATTGAACTATACTATTAATGGGGGAAAACTACTACTGATATGGTGGTCTACTAAAAATTTCTGATCCGTTGAAGACTCCATGATGTCTGCTTCAGCTTCATCAATCCATTCGTCTTCACTTGGTTCCGAGTCGGTGTCGTCGAGGATGATGTAGTTATCCGGACAAATGCATTCGTCGACTTCTGCTTTTGGCACTGGATTTCCCATGAATACTCCAATCTTCTACTCCAGGTCGTCATTCCTCCCTACTAGTGCGTTGATTTCCTCCAAATAATCTTCGCGTGTAGCCTTGAGTTCTTCTTGGAGCTCCTTGATCTTGGTTAATGCCTTCTTCAGTTCTTCCTTGTCCGTGCACATCTGGTTCTCCTGGCGACGAATATGTTGGTTCTGCTCCTGGATGAAAGCTGCAATTGATCCATCCTTCTTGGTCTTGATCATCTCCCATTGCGCGTCTCGACGTCCACAAATATGATAAATTGTATCCTTAAGCTCCTGGTGGTAGACTTCTCCAGTGCGTCCCATGGCGATGTGTGTGGCCATGCTCTTCCCTAAACTCCAAGTTGGTGCTTCGAAAACCAATCTCATGGCACTAAACATCCTTCCTGGAATGATAACTTGAATCTTCCAGCTCTCCTCCTTAGGTAATGTGGCGTTGTAGGTTCCGGTGATGCTTGGTATTCCTATGTTCAAGTACTTGGTGACTTCCTTCAAATGTCGTCCAAACGGCGTGTCTCCATCTGGTTGCATGAACTTGCTCCTTGCATTCGCCATTCCTAAAAGAGTAGAAAGTGGAGAGGGGTCAGAAATGAGAAGAGAGAAGTTTTCTAGGGCTTAAGCTTAGTGGTCGTGTCCTACAGTCAGCGTGTGCTCTGATACCAACTTTGTAGCGACCAGACCTCAAATGGCCTGTGCTGCTGTGCACCAGTGTCATCCCTAGATCAGTAATGCTGACACGCACAGTACAAATGGAGGATTTATAACAGAGTAGCAATCACACACTTATTACATCGAATATCTCCGAAGAGATTAAGTATGATAAACATGGCTTAAGGCCATCTAACAACGATAACAGCGGAAGACTTGGAAGATAAGCGAGTCCATCAACTCCAGCGGCATCACTGAGTATAAGACCACGACCTAAGGCACCTTACTCGTCGTCTGAAATGTCTGCAACATGAGACGTTGCAGCCCAAAAACGGGTCAGCACATAGAATATGCTGGCAATGTAACACATAGAGAATAATGAACAATAACAATGCTATACTACATGCATATATGGCTGGTGGAAAGCTCTATGGTTACACTTTTGCGAAAAGCCAATTTTATCGTACTTCAAAGGAATAAATTTTATTTAACTATCATGGTGGTTGTGAAACATTGAGATGGTTGACAGCATCTCAATCCCAATTAAAAGTCATCAATAACCCAACAAAATTAATTAGAAGTAACATAGTGTTGAGATTCACATGATAATCCAAGTACTAGATACTCAAGTTGTCCATAACCGGGGACACGGCTAACCATGATTAGTTTGTACACTCTGCAGAGGTTTGTGCACTTTTCCCCACAAGACTTGATCTCCTCCGTTGGATTACTCGCACGACATGGTGTTTGAGTAACGGATGACCAAGACACAGTCTTTCAGAAGTGTTTGCACCTTACGTATGGGTAGACAGTTACACCTACTTTCCCCTACATCTGCTAGTCTACCACTGTAAGAGTTCACACAACTTAGTCAACTATGCTAGAGCCCATAATAGCTTGCGGCTGCACACGGAAGTTTCTAGCATGAAAAATCTCATGATCCCTTTGAACCTGGGTGGCGGTCCAAAGAAAAACAAGCAATCCTGGAATACCCAGGGTACCTCAATCCACCCAGATGTGAGTTTAAGTTGCCACCTTAAGTAAACCATTAGTCATGAATTTCACTCAAACCCAATCCACGTCTACGAGCATAGCATGGCAATAATAAAAGCAACGTAGAAGTAACTCCCAAGGGTTTGAATAGAAAACAGGTAATAGGTGCTACCTCAACTACTTCCCAATACCCACAATTTAATTAGATCCTAAACATGCAATGTTTGAGGGTTGATCTAATGCAATAAAACTGGGTATGGAAAGGTATGATCAAAGTGTTACTTGCCTTGCTGATGATCCGCAAAACCTAGCGATTCGAAGTAACAAGCGGCACACTCCGGGTACTCTATCGCAAACAAACAAGCATACAATCAGTACCCATCTAATGCACAGGTAAAACTCGAATGAAAGATCCAACCAGAAAGTTCAACTTAAGAACTCCGGTTTGCAAAAAGAATCAACTCGAAAGAAGCAACGAAAGTCAAACTGCGAAAGAAAGAAGCTTCGTTTGCTAATCTGGATCTAGGTCAAATTTTACTGTAGCAAAAACTTGTTTGAGTAGGTTAAACAGAAATAGAATTTCGAGACGAAACTCTAGGCGCTTGAATCGCCTGATTCCGATAAACGAGCGAGAAGTTAAACAAAAACGAAGATTCGATCAGAAATCGAATCTGAGAAAATCGCAGAAAAATCCGACGAAAAAGAAAAACGGACGAACGGTTAAAGAACGGACGTTCGTTAACAGAGAAAAACCGACGAACGCGTTCGGTAAAACGAACGGTTCGGTAAACGCTCGCAAAATAATAAAACAAAAAAAAACCGATCTAGGGTATTTTTTTTAAACGAAGGGTTTAAAAAAAAAACGAAAACCGGCAAAGGTCACGAGCGGCGGGCATACCTCGTCGGGGCTACTCCGGCGATGGCT
>NC_057814.1:98390607-98401541 GCF_018294505.1 Triticum aestivum | reverse complement strand
GATCCCGTGCGGGAATAGGAGAGGCGCGAGGCGGGCCGTCGGCTGGCCCTTTGGCCCAGTCGGCGCGCGGGCGTTTTTTTTTAAATAAGTTCCACGGAAAATAATTCATAGAAAAATAAATAAAAATCAGAAAAATATAAAATAAATTTTCCCCGTCTAGTTAGAAAATCTAGAATAGGGTGAACATTTTTATAATCAAAAATAAATATTTTGAAAATATGCAATATTTTTAATGCAATAAAAATTGCAAATAAAATCCAAATAAATTCCAAATAATGATTTTAACATTTTTCCTCCAGTATTTCAATTGTTTTGGAGAAGTCATATTTTCTCCTCTCGTTTATTTAAAATGAAATATTTTTCCAGAGAGAAAAATAATTAAAACCACAATCCTCGTTTGAAAATCAAATTTGAAAATTCGAGAAAATCAAAATCCCCAACTCTCTCCGAGGGTCCTTGAGTTGCTTAGGATTTATCGAGGATTTGTCAAAATGCAACAAAACATTATATGCAATGATGATCTATGTATAACATTCCAAATTGAAAATTTGGGATGTTACATATAACTAGCTAGACGGTGAGGTCATGGCAATTAGAGCTGTAGCGCGGTTTGGAGATGACGCGCTACTGCTATTTTTCTATCAGCAACACGTTTTTCGGAACGCGCTGCTGCTAAATAGCAGTAGCATCGTATTTTGAAGAGCGTTGCTGGTAATATTCTGTGTATAAGGTTTTCCCTAGTAGTTAGTTGGTTAAACAACTGAACCAAGTCCGCCTTGATCACGTCCCAAAAGCATTGATAGAACACCACCGGAAATCCATCCGGTCCCGGAGCCTTGTTGTGTTCCATTTGAAACACCGCAGTTCGAATTTCCTCCTCTGAGAACGGAGATGCTAAAAATTCATTTTCCACTTCCGAAACTTGAGGGATGTCATGAGTGATAGACTCGTCCATCTCGGAACTTGAGGCAAGTCAGCCTCCGGCTCGGCGAGAGCCCTGGATGTGGGCGCCCCTCCCGTCGTCAGAGGCGTAGAAGACAAAGCTCGCAACTCCTCCATTGCCGACTCATGGTCAACCCTAACAGACGGGGGGAAAATCAGTCCTCGTCGGGTAGGTGCACTACAAAAAAATACACTTCCGTGATGATACGTGTTTGTCACAGTAGGTCACGTTTTCTGTCATGCATGTACATCCATGACAAATTTATGACAGAATCAAGATAGTCATACCTGTGCTGTCGTAGAAGTGTTCCATGACATTACCAAAATTATCATCACGGAAGTGTCCACTTCCATGACGATAAATCGCGCGTCACAGAAGTGCTTTCGTCAAGGGTGACCGACACGTGGCATCCACCGTAACGGAACACCGTTGAGCTATCGGGTCCGATTTTGGATCCGATAACCCGTTAATAGCCCCGACCAATGGGTATTTTCCACGTGTAAAATCATCATTGGCTGGAGGAAACACGTGTCGGCTCACCGTTGGATCAGATGTCATCCACTCATTGGACCCAAAGCGCCTATGATACGCCGACACGTGGCACGGCCCAATAGAGGCCCATTCCTGTGAAAAGGCCGGCCCGTTTGACTTGGTCAAAAGGTGGCGGGCCGGCCCACGGCAAGCCTGTTAACGGCCTGTTCGCATATAACCCATTTACAGCCCGCTATCCCAGGGCCCGTTTACGGCCTATCCGAATTTGGCCCAGTAGAGTCATCTGGGCCGTCCAATATAATTCCATACCGTTTTAACTTCCGGCCCATGTATGGCCCATGACGTCTTTCGGCCCATATGAGGCCCTTAGTAACCCTCGGCCCCTTAACGGCCCGTGGTAAAACTGGCCCGTAATGAACAGTGTATCACTTTATACCCATTAACGGCCCATTATTCCGTTGGGCCATTTCCAGCCCATGATATCTTTCGGCCTTCTCAGGGCCCATTTATTCTTGGGCTCATTTCCAGCATTCGGTTACTTACGGCCCGTTACTTTCATTTTCTGCTTGTGGGCCAAATTTAGCCCTGGTTACAATCGGCCCGTTAATACGTTGGGCCATTTTCATGTTGGAAAAACCCGTTGGGCTGTTTTCATAGAGTTATCAAATACGGCCAATAAACAGCCCGTTATTTTCCTCGAATAGTATGGCCCATGATTGGCGAAATGAAGATACGCCTCGTAGAAGGCCCATGGATCGTATGGCCCGTAAGAGGCCCATGGATCATACGGCCCGTAGAAGGCCCATGGATCCTACGGACCGTATAGAAGGCCAATGGATCCTACGGCCCATAGAAGGCCCATGGATCATACGGCCCGCAGGAGACCCATGGTTACAACAGTCCATGTGTTGCCATGATTATTTTGGCCTAGTTTCCAAAAAATAGGTTATTGTGGCCACTAGAAAAACATAGAAAAAGAACTGCAGTGACTACAAGCAAACAACTAAACAAGACAATAAGGAAATAAATAAGCAAGCAATTAACGCTAGCCTATTACCGCTATTACACATATTACATCCACTGGGCATCAAAGTTCGCCACCAGTGCTAATATAGGGAGCAAAGCAGTATATTACATACACTGGCCGTCAAAATTGGCCACCGGTGCAAATAAACGCGGCAGCAAAACAAGAGCATAACTGAAACAACTTCAGAAGAGCTCAAGAAACGTGGTATCCACCATGCTGGCAATAAGCTTAGCAAGCTTATTAGCTTTGTCCTGTTTGGCACTAAAATCCTCCAACGCTTGCTGTTGCACCAGAAAGTATGCATCTGAATGCTCAAGGGACTTCCGCAGTCCTTCTGCTTCTTGTCGCAGCACAGCTGATCGATGTCTTTCAGCTTGTAGTTGAGACTCAAAAAACCGAACGAATTCAGACAGTGATTTTGAATAGCTTGTGCAAGCGGTAGTGGCCAGTAACTCCAACACTAAACCAAGACAGGACTTTGGGGTTGTCTCACTGTCTTCGAGACAGTCTTCCTTAGTTGTTTTATCAGCTTTGTTGGAGACCAACAAGGATGTGTCACTATACTGAACCTTATCTGCATTACTTCCTTTACCATTGCTTAATATGGCACTCTTCCCCAATATTCTATCAACATTCTAAAAGAAGAAACAAGCAGGCACATAACAGTTTAGCATGTACTAGTATATGAAACTCATTTCGGTGAACCAGTTCATTAGTAAGGTGGACAGGATTAAACTACCAAGTCTTCTATTGCCAAGTACTAGTACATAATAAAAGCATCAAACAAACATATATCTGTGTCCTATGGTCACTGCATTGTCTTGCCAAATCAAAATAGAGACACGGTTCAAATCATATCAGTTCAAGACAAAGCAGAAGTGAAAGAATACAAAGCGTGGGAAACTACACGGCACAACAAGATTTCAGATGGGTACCACGGGTCTACATGTACAACAACACTATTGGCTCTGTTGTGATGCTAGTAATGTGCATGATATGGGAAGTCAACTATATACACAATTGAAATTGAAATCAACAGAGCTATTGATAAGAGCAAGCCTGTTAATGTAATATGCGTGAACATACCTGCTGTGCCATTGAAGTTTCGATTGGATCCTTCAATTTAAAAATAAGTCTGTATGAGTAAATACAGTGATACAAGAGCAAAGCAGTATGCACGATAGCAATCATAGTTAAAAAAGGGGCGCCTAAGCGAGCGCTTAAGCGCGCCTAGGCTCTAGGCGTTGGCGAAACGCATTGCGCATAACTACGCCTAATCTTTGCATAACTGCGCATAAGCATGCGCTTTGGTCAGTAAAGCGCAAGGCGGTGGCAAAACGCACAATTAACGCCTAGCGCTTTTTTGAACTATGATAGCAATGGAATCTTAAATTAGAACAGTTGTTCTTCAGGTTTAAGCACTTGTTCTACATGAACAGAGTACATTAAGACGCAAGAATATAGTACTTAAAAATAGAAAATGAGCTCGTAGACCTTACCACATTCTTGGTTCAGGACCAGTACAGAACAAGGCGTTCCCAGTCATCGTCGAGGAAATGTGTCTCAGGAGAACGTAAGGGAATTTGATGAGTTTCTTTACCGGTGAAGTACGTTTTCTTCAGGTAATTCCGATACTGCCACCAAGCATTCTTGAAGATAGCAGAGGTATTAGTACGGGTTACCTCATCCTGAGTTTCCAAATCGGTCCTTCTCTATAGAGAAAAATGGGAAAATTTGCTGTATTATAACCATCATGGAGGTAGGATGTATGGGAAAAAGCAAAGTAATTGCCATGAATAACATTACTTACACATAACTCCTAGACAAACACCTGCAACTGGCATTTTCCTTCATCTTCAGTATAATATTTCCAAGATGGGAAGATACGCACATACGATTTAACAACATCAAATGCGATAGATGCTAAACTACGACTAGCTGGTTGTGCTTCCTCCACAGGAATAGGCGTACTAACTGGTGGAGTTGGGGTTCGCCGTGGTAGTACTGGCCCTTTGGGCACTGGAGCTGCCTTACTAACTGCACTTGTTTGGGAGCTCTGTGGTGGAGATGGTGCTGTGTCAACAGGAACTGCGTTACTATCTGCTAGGGTTGGGGTTAAATTGGGTGAAGCTGGTTCTCTGTCCATCGCAGTAGGGGTACAATCTGCGAGAGTTTGGGTTATGTGTGGTAGGGCTGGTTCTCGTGCATGTACAACCGGGGTGCTATCTCCACCAAGAGGTAGCGCTGTTTTATTTGAAGACCGTGTTTTTAGTCCGCTAGATGCTGGCATCACCCGCTCCAATTCAAATGGCTGATAAACAGGAAACATAGTTGAATGTACAGACATTGTATGAGAGACAGATGCAATAGATAGTGTGGAAAAAAGGGCATGAAATAGTTGACATGTATATTGTTTAACTAAAATGGATAGCATGACATAATTTCACATATATGATGTCTATCTAAACTGGATAGCATAACATAACTCAAAGATATGATGAATAACTAAATAGGATCGCATGACATAATTCACCTACATGTTATCTAAGTAATCAGGATCGCCTCATTTAATTCACATATGTGATTTATATGCTAAACAGAGGGCATTAGATATGATGTCTGAACTAAGAACATGGTGCTGAATATTGTGTATCTGATGTCTAATCTATGCAATGCAAGACACCATATGCATGATATGAGCAGTATAACCGTGCCAAGTTAGAGCATACACCTCGGTGGGGGAATAGGACTGGTCATCTGTCTCTGAATCCATCTCTGAGGAGCTATCGGGACCCAACAAGAGATCTGCTTCAACAGGTAGCACTGTCTGCGTTGAAGGCCTTGTTTTCACTCAAGATCTTTCAATCTCCCACCTAAATGGCTGATTCACAGGAAGAGTAGTTTAATGTACAAACATTGTCGGCAAATGGAAATGTAATGAAGAAAAGGATGGGCAAGATATCATTCAAATATATGATGCCTAGTTAAACAGGATGGCATTGCACATTTCACGTATATTATGGCTGGCTAAAAGACATGAGACTGCACAATTCCCATATATGATATAGAAACTAAACAGGTGGCATTACAGAACATGTCTAAACTAAGCAGATGACATATATGATGTCAAAAGTAGGCACTGCAAGGCAACATATGCATGAGATGACTAACATCATCATGCCAAGGTAGAGCAAACACCTTGGGGGGTAAATAGGAGTGCTCAGCGGCGTCTAAATCCGCCTAAGAACAGATATCTTCCTCTAGATTACAATCTGGAGAGGGGTGGGGAGGGTTTGCCATTGAACCCGCCATGGAGCGATGTCTGCATGACATTGTATTGCCGCGCAAAACTCTTGTCTTTTTCTCTACATGTTCAGCATGACTGTGTACAATATCTGACATGCATACGAAAAAATATGGTGAGATTATGTAAGGAGAGCATGCAGAAATTTAGAGTGATGGTAACAACCAGTGGATGGATCCAAAAATAAGAGCATGCAGAAATTTAGAGTGATGGTAACAACCAGTGGATGGATCCAAAAATAAGAGCATGCAGAAATTTAGAGTGATGGTAACAACCAGTGGATGCATCCAAAAATAATGATAGCAGGCTAATGATTGCTTTAATTTAATAAAAAGACAGATGATGATTGCTTTAGTATTTGTTTCCCACCCAAGATGAACAACATAGGCATACCCTAGGTGAACCAGATATTAGACAGAGATACTATTCATTGCTTGCTCGATATGTGCCCCACAACTAATTTAGAACTCAAGTTTGAACATTAATTTGGACCTGACTTGGAGTCCAAGAGGTGAACAGGACGATAAAGTAGCAGGTAATTTTAAGCAATGCATAACATAAGCAGAAACAAAAGTGTGCGACCTCTCTTGTGGACCCGTGTACTCCTCAGGTTCATCTGCTGAGTTAATGATGGTGATGCCGTTGTGGTGGGTGCCGGCGGCAGGGAAGGAGATCTGAGAAGGCGAAAGATGGTCAGGAGTCGTGATGTCTGGTTTGGTGGATGTTTCTGTCGATGGAGCAGGTCAGTTGAGGTGGACGACGTCGCGGCAGGAGCAGGACAAACCACACAAAGTTCCCTTCGACACCTACCTGTAACTGAAGTTATTCTGTAAGGGCTCATTTGGCTTGCATGATTCTAAAAACGCAGGGATAGGAAAAACACCGGAATAGGATAGGAATGCACATGGTAAACAGAGCATTTGTAAACACAGGATTTCTGTCAACTTGAGTGTTTGGTTTACAGGAATTGGAAGAGCAGAGGAATGCAAAGAAACATGGACGAAATAAAGTGAAACCATATGAAAGCGTGTACAGTTAGAATGTTATTCTGCCACTAATGCACTTGGTGTTGTTTTCATGCATAGGATTTTGAAAAGTAGGTCCAGGTGGATGTTTTGCTTCATTCCTTTCAACAAAATGCATGAATAATTGAATAGTAGAGTGCCATTGGAAAATTCCCTATTGCTATGTTTTTCCGTTGAACCAAAATAGCCCTAATGGATCGACATGAATGTATAGTAATAAGTGATGCAACAAGTGTACAACCTCCTTGCCGTAGCCGTGTCGACCTCAGCATCATTGGGTTGGTCGCTGAAGCACTTGAGGCAGAGGTGGCTGTCGGAGGTGTGGAGGAAGATCTGAGGAATCTGTAGACGGCGTCCAGGGCACTGCTTTGTTGTGGTGGATCGTTTTGTCGTTGGAGCAGCCCCGGTGAGCCGTAAGACGTCAAGGCTGAAGCAGCACAGGACAGACATCGTCAGTCTCAAGTGGGATTATGATAGCATCTCCAATAGATGATGTAAAATAGATGTAAAATTTACATCACCAAAAACCACCTGACTACAACAAATGAGGTAAAAACTGTTGACTGGGAACTTAACTGTCGAAACTGAAATTTACTGTGGAATCTGAATGTTACTGTCGAAACTGAATGCAATGGTAGCAGAGAGGCACTTGACATGTAGTTTAGGGAGGGCCTACAGTTCATCTTCAACCTGCACCCCCCTGAGCCGCCAGCTACCACCGGCTGAACAGCCGGCCCCAGCGCAGCCTCGCCGCCCCAAAACAACTCCCCACCGCCGGTCCACCGCCGCCCCGGCCAGCCCTATAGTCCCCCGCCCCCACCCTGAACCCTAAGATAGATAGTGGGGTACCTCTCCGGCGAGCCCCCGTCCCCGCTGCGGGTGGTTCTTCCTTAACTCCGGCGAGCGCCCCACCCCCTGAAAATCGACTGACCCAAAAGTCGATTCAGTCGACTGAAGTGTAGCTAAATCAGAGCAGAGCAGCAGCACGAGCGAGGGGGAGAGCAGCAGCAGCAGCGCGAGCGAGCGAGCGAGAGCCGGAGCAGCAGCAGCTGGGCAAGCGAGCGATCGAGCGAGAGCCGGAGTAGCAGCAGCAGCGCGAGCGAGCGAGCGAGAGCCGGAGTAGCAGCAGCAGATCCGGTTGGTATGGACGCCGCGGCCGAAGGGGCCTCGCACTGGGGAAGAGCCTTCATGGAGATGTCGCCCGTGGCGCCGGCTTCAAGGTAGCTGCTCTATGGGGGTGCAGGATGGAGCACCGTCGGCGCCGGGAGGTCGAGCTAAGTAGAAGGTGCGATGCAATGAGTGTACAACCTCTTTGGTGGCGCCGAGTAGGCCTCGGCTTCGTCGGAGGAGTCGGTGTGGATGTTTCGGTTCTGGTGGAGTAGGTTAAGGCGGCGCTGTGGGGATGGAGTAGCCGTGGTAGACGAGGCGATCATCGGAGCAGCTCGTTGGAGGTGGAGGATGGGGCGGCTGAACCGGCGGGACGGCGAGATGGACGACGGATTCTCATCCGGGGAGGTGGACGAGGGACGTCGAGCTATTGCGGTGGACAACGTCTTCGGGGAAGAGGCTCCGGCTGGGCAGCGGTGAGGTGGCGGACGGAGGAGGGTGGGGTTTCGCGGCTGGAGCGGAGAGGTTATGGCGGCCTGGGATTTCGAATGGCAAAAAGGAGGCGATGGGAGTGGGTGAACCATGACTTAGGGACGCGCTTGTCCAAAATGTAGGGTGTGTTACAAAAGTACCCCGCACCGATTGGAACTAGCGGCCCTTTCGGCTCAGGGTTAGAAGGGGGATTTCGCGTGTCGGGATTTGGCAGCTGCAGGGAGTTTTCGCGCGCGTTGTAATTTCGGGATAACAAGGCGTAGGTTGTGAAGGCGCCAGTTTTGGGAGCACGATATTTGAATTTTCGGGATATAACAAGGCGCGGGTTGAATTTTAGGGACAAGCTTAACGTGTAATATTGTACTTGGACATACCAAATCAATTCGCACTTCCCTCAACCAAAAAGAAAAAAAATAAAACTATTCACACCACACAAAGAGAGAGTATTGCCCCGTTTTACTGGAAAAATGCTATTTAAAGCTACTCATACCAACAATTTAGTGCAATTAAATGATATTCGGTAGTATGAATCCATGCTATGTCTAATTAAATTTTTTCGCTTGCTGTATAATGCATGTAACCTACTCATACCAACATTTTAGTGCATTCCAAATGTCTATACTACCGCTGCAATTCGAACTGAATTTGAATTTGTTTCTCTATTTCAATAACAATCTACAATCATGATTGTTGCCAACTTCAACCATCATTCGTGTATTACCTTAATAACACACCACATGATTACTATAGAGATAGATATGAACTATGTGTACTACATGAACTCGAATTCTATTTTTTGAATACACTTGATGTTGATTCCAAATAATAGTACATTTGATGTACTAACTATATATTCATAATCTAAACCATGTTCCATACGTGTACACCGTGTTTATCAGACATAGTATAGTGCCCCGCCCCCTTCATTATGACAAGTATTTAGACCTGAGCTACAAAAGCCACACATTAGCCAAAATTATGATCAATGTTCTATATGTTATACGTAGTACTAGCAAGATGCCCATGCGTTCCACAGAACATCAACATGATCAAAGGGAGGCCTAATTTCCAAATATGGAGAGGGGTGTGGGTATCTTTTTTCAAAATTGCCACAGTTTCCTTCCTATCCGTCAGATATAAATCGGACGGCCTATATTGCAGGATGGCACCATCATCAACAACTCCGTTTTTTATAAGAGTAGAGATAAAATATATTATATGTAGTATAACATGTTCATAACCACACCATGTGTATCACCGTTATATATATTCACACATGCGTCGGTTTAAAACACTATGATAAATTCTTCAAATATCCGAATTCGCTTTTTATAATGAAGTATGATATATATTCGTCCTTTACACCCACACAATCCTCTTATCTTTGTAGCTAGCTAGCGCTAACTTTCTCTCGTGCATGCAGACGCCCACATCTCTCTAACCCTGCCTCAGCATTCTCTAGCTCCATCGCACAAATTCGTCTTTTCACTTTAGGTCGTTCACCCATGGTGTGTGTAGGCCCCCCAGCTCCTTCTTTACGGCACACATCAATCGATATGCCTCTCTAGCCAGGTGTGCCTAGCACAAAACACAAGCTTCCCCTCTTCTCTTATCACCATCCATGCCTCTCTCCCACCACTATTTTCATCGATCTCGTACTCGCACACTTCTCCCCCTCGATATAGTATGACTCTCGCACCACCTCCTAGATGCATCCCTCTCTCTCTATCCTTCTCCCTGTGCCTCATATGCTTCTAACACACACATGCATGTATACCGATCGATCTCCCAACATATACCTAGGTCGACTTTAACTATTCCCCCCCATCGATCGACGTACCTCACAAGTTATGTCTCTCCTTTCTCTGACAAAGGACGATTGATCTTCCTATGTAGTTATGTCTGCTTACCACATTGATATCGCCCCCCTCATCATTCGTGCATGCCTCCTGACCCGTCTCTCACACGCACGTGCACAGACAGGCAGCCATCCCCTCTCTTATTGATATTGCAGGCGTGCCCTCTGGTTGTCTAGCAAGCCTATCCCACCATTTGTTAGAAGCAACTCCACTACCACCCCCTCCAACACTCTAGCTCTGTCTCTCTCTCCCAACCTTATTCCTCTCCTACGCATACGCATGGATGCCGATCGATCTCCCTTAATACATGAGGTAGACCTCTCTCCTCCTCCACATATATACCAGCCATTGTACCTCTATAGTTAATTAGGCCTCCCTCCCCCCACCACACACCGATAGTCGAGCGCTGTAGGTAGGTATCCATGCCACAGAGACAAACTGCACCTGTCCCCTCTCATGTTCCAGTAGGCTAGCCACTCTATATCTTTGATGTGGGCACACACAAATTCGATGGCACGCTTTATCGATCGCGCGCGCGCACACACGCATCATCCCTCTCTTCCATTCTATGGACACCTCAAGCCGATGATACCTCCACTCTCTTCTCGTGGATCGCCCCCTATATATATGATATATCCAGGACTCTATTTCACACACATTGCATATGTTACATTTTTTATTGACC
>NC_057814.1:98347465-98390323 GCF_018294505.1 Triticum aestivum | reverse complement strand
CACGTAGGTGGTGTATGTATACAAGAAGAGAATAGGTGCACCGTGCATGTACTCATGCTTCGTGCCCAGCCACACCCGCGCGGTACACGGTGGAGCTCATTTTTGTACGAAATGGCAGCCCACGTGCTAATTTGAACACGTGTAGCGGTTGTTTACCTACGGAGGTCGTGTACCATGCGTGCACGAAACAAAGTTCGACTTGATGCGTTGGCGCGTTATTTTTAAATAAAGTTATATCACTCAATGGCACGTACACAGAATATAAAACGATTTTTATGGAGAAAAAGGTAGTCCGCTCCACTATATACAATGGAGCCTGCCTGCCTGGTTTGTCTCTCTTCAGAGTATCTCACACAAGGCTGCGGTGGCCTCTCTGTCTCTCTCACCGTTGGTCACTGATCCGGCCGCATCCCGTCCGCCGACGGAAAGGGAGGACGTGCATCGTTTCTCCATTCGACGGCGCCGAGGCAGCACGTCCAGATCAGCGGTACACGCCGTTCTCTCTGACCAAGCTCCGGCGTGGTAGGGCCTACGCCACCTGCTCGCTGCCGCAGTATGGGCAGATTCCGCCCGCCGCCGCTCACCTAGTTACATCCCGACGACCTCCAGGTATCCCCTCCGGCCTTGCTCCACTGCCCGTCTTCCCATGTCACTGCATGTGGATCTTCCATAGTTCTTTGACCAAAACGTAGCTCGTCCGGCGTACTTTCCATATTGCAATCTCGTCCTCACACCGTTTTAGACAAACACAACCGTGTTGTTATCTTCCCTTAGGACAAGGAATATGCTTCTTTTTTGTCGTCGCATGTGTCATCAACTGTTATTGGCCAGTAATTGTTTCCTTTCTACCTCTTTTTTGCAAACAGGGCTATCCATTTCACCTCGTTGCTATTGCGACCTTTTGGTGAATGACACAAATCACTTTTTTCTTAAGAGTGTTTTGTGCAGTTCTGCCAAAATGTCACACGGGCAACGTCTCTACATTTCATTGCAACTGCACAAAGGGAGTTGGTTTTGCTCTATCCTCCTCATCCAACTCCGAGCCTAATCTTCTCCAACTAGTTAGTCTTAAGAGAGACTGCAAAGGTGGCCGGCTTCTATTTGTGTGTTTATTGTTTCATCAGCAGTCCTCTATTATCGTAATCACACTTAATATCTTTGGAACAGGGACGCTCAGCTCTATTTTAGTGGAACTGCACAAAATGATTGGAATGTTGCATGCTCCAGACAGCTACTTTTTTCCCCAACATGCCTTGTTGATTTAGACAGAGCTGGGGGGACGTTGCTGCCAATGAAAGCATGGATCAATTTTAATTTAACACCTTCTCACAACTTTGTCTTCAGTTGTGATGTAAATATTAGCTCTGATTAGCAAGGCAGTTAGTTTTTTATTGTTTTCGAAAAAGCATCGATGGCAAGACAGACGAAACAAAAGTTGAAAGCTCACACCATTGTACAATTCATGTCGCTGGAAAATTATTTGCATAGTACGTCAATTATGTAAAAAAATGTTGGAAGCTTGATAGCATTGCCAGAAGCCTCTTCGGCATCCGGGTCCATGTGCCATGCACAAAATTATACTCCTTCGTTCCTAAATATTTGTCTTTTTACAAATTTCAAATGGGAATATTTTAGAGTGTAGATTCACTCATTTTGCTTCGTATGTGTACTCCCTCCATTCCTAAATATTTGTCTTTCTAGAGATTTCAACAAGTGACTACATACGGAGCAAAATGAGTGAATCTACACTCTAAAATATGTCTATATACATCCGTATGTAGTAGTCCATTTGAATCTCTAAAAAGACAAATATTTGAGTTCCGGAGTATATTTAAGAACCGAGGGGGTAGTGCACAGCCGCATGGGAGACTCAGACCGGTCGTTGCGCCGCATTAATAGTGAGTAATGAGCAGTCAAATCATAAGCCCCACCTTTCCCACTATAAGTTGCTCGGAAGAAGCAACCATCAATACGCTCTTCTTTGAATCCGCTCATACTACTCCATCCGTCACTGTTTATAGAGCGTGCTTCAGAATAAGAGAAAATCTCTAGGACCAAGGTGACTAGCGATCGGCCTGAAAAATAGCATTGGTAGTTATAGCACGACATCTATTACTAGAGGAAATAAAGCGTACACACATGCGTGCAGTGCTTCCACCCCGGGTGGACACATGCATGCACTTACTCCACTCCGTAGTACTACATCGAGAGAAAATTGCGGTTACCACGCCCTAATTAATTGAGCATGAAACCAAACGCGTCTAAAGTCTCTCTGGTGGTGGAAATGCATTGAGAGAAATGCATCATAATGAAGCGCGCCCTGTAAACAGTGATGGAGGGAGGAGTAGTATGAAGGTGCAAAACCAAGTACGCGTATGGCCAGTCGGTCAACGCACCTCCTCTTGGCATATCACTGACATGTGGGACCGGAGTGTGAGCAAACCGATCTCAATTGATGGCAAAATGGCCAACCCGCCGTTCCTTGAGAGCGACGAGGAGCGAGAACACATAGACGGGCTCGCACGGAGGCCAAGATATACTCAAGCATAGTTGATCGATATCATCATTACATGTTGGGCTGCCGTTTTCCGCCCTTCTCCGGAATAAATGTGTACTTTATCAAAGATTAAGAAAAATAAGAGTACAGAGGCTCCACCATGCGGTTCTAGTAGTAGTACTACTCGTACTACTAAACCTTGCGCTTGGCTCTTCGCCTCTTCGTGAAGTCGAACAATGATGGTACTCCGCATGTTCGGTACTATAGTGTATGCCTCTAGCAATCTGACACCAAATGACTGATGCATGTCCACCGCCTGGACGAGGGTACGCTGCATTAGTCAAAAGGCGTAAGCGAGCTTCACCTTGTCCTGCAAGCTTCTCCTCGTTCTGCGAGTTGACGGGACACACCAACAAGAAGTGCTAGTCCATACTCCCTCCTTTCCGGTTAATATGGCTTAATCTTTTTTGCGGGTAAATGAGAGAGCTTTATTCATATATAAGCATTCTTAGGACGATCAGCCAAGACACTGGTCACTAGGAAGCGAGGTACCCCGCAAAAAAAAAGTAGGAAGCGAGGTGTTTCATCAAGCCAGCTCTCGGCCACATTCAAAGTGCAGGAAGCACGGTTCGCACAAAGATGCGCCGCAAGGTTTGCTGACCTATTTACATGCTGAATAACAAAAAAGAGGAAATATTACTGAGCGCTCCTATTTGTAAAAGGATATGAGCCAGAATTAAGCGAGAATTGTGGCGAGTGTTCCATGCAATCAACTTCCATTATCACATGCGAGAACCCTCGAAGAGAACCAAATGTGTTGAAGATTGCTTTATCACATTTTAAAAATATAATAAGAGTGCAGACGCTCCTCCATACGATTCCCAGTACTAGTATAGTACCTCTATAGACTATAGTAGTAGTACTAGTAAACTTTGTGCTTGGCTGTTCGCCTCTTCGGGAAGTGCAACAATAATAGTGCTAGTATAGTGTATGCTTTTGGCAATCTGACACCGAATTAACTGTTGCACATCCACCGCCTAAGCGAAGGACAACTTGCATTAGTCAAAAGTTTCTCCTTGTCCTGCGATCCACCGCGCGCAAGCTTCTCCCTTCTTGCAAGCTTCTCCTCGTTCGGCAAGTTGATGGTGTTGGGGAACGTAGTAATTTCAAAAAATTTCCTACGAACACGCAAGATCATGGTGATGCATAGCAACGAGAGGGGAGAGTGTTGTCCACGTACCCTCATAGACCGATAGCGGAAGCGTTAACACAACACGGTTGATGTAGTCGTACGTCTTCACGATCCGACCGATCAAGTACCGAACGTACGGCACCTCCGAGTTCAGCACACGTTCAGCTGGATGACGTCCCTCGAACTCCGATCCAGCCGAGTGTTGAGGGAGAGTTTCGTTAGCACGACGGCGTTGTGACGATGATTGTGTTCTACCGACGCAGGGCTTCGCCTAAGCACTGCTACATATTATCGAGGTGTAATATGGTGGAGGGGGGCACCGCACACGGCTAAGAGATCTCAAGGATCAATTGTTGTGTCACTTGGGTGCCCCCCTGCTCCCGTATATAAAGGAGCAAGGGGGAGGCCGGCCGGCCCTTGTTGGCGCGCCAGGAGGAGGAGTCCTCCTCCTAGTAGGAGCAGGACTCCCCTCTTTCCTACTCCTACTAGGAGGGGGAAAGGAAGGGGGAGAGGGAGAAGGAAAGGGGGGCGCCGCCCCCCCTCTCCTAGTCCAATTCGGACCAGAGGGGAGGGGGCATGCGGCCCCTCCTGGCTGCCCCTCTCTCTCGCCACTAAGGCCCATAAGGCCCATTACTTCTCCCGGGGGGGGGGTGGTCCGGTAACCCTCCGGAACTCCGGTTTTCTCCGAAATCACCCGGAACACTTCCGGTGTCCGAATATAGTCGTCCAATATATCAATCTTTATGTCTCGACCATTTCGAGACTCCTCGGTATGTCCGTGATCACATCCGGGACTCCGAGCAACCTTTGGTACATCAAAACATATAAACTCATAATATAACTGTCATCGTAACGTTAAGCGTGCGGACCCTACGGGTTCGAGAACTATGTAGACATGACCGAGACACCTCTCCGGTCAATAACCAATAGCGAAACCAGGATGCTCATATTGGTTCCCACATATTCTACGAAGATCTTTATCAGTCGGACCGCATAACAACATACGTTGTTCCCTTTGTCATCGGTATGTTACTTGCCCGAGATTCGATCGTCGGTATCTCGATACCTAGTTCAATCTCATTACCGGCAAGTCTCTTTACTCGTTCCGTAATACATCATCACGCAAATAACTCATTAGTCACAATGCTTGCAAGGCTTATAGTGATGTGTATTACTGAGTGGGCCCAGAGATACCTCTCCGACAATCGGAGTGACAAATCCTAATCTCGAAATACGCCAACCCAACAAGTACCTTTGGAGACACCTGTAGAGCACCTTTATGATCACCCATTTATGTTGTGACATTTGGTAGCACACAAAGTGTTCCTCCGGTAAACGGCAGTTGCATAATCTCATAGTCATAGGAACATGTATAAGTTATGAAGAAAGCAATAGCAACATACTAAACGATCGAGTGCTAAGCTAACGGAATGGGTCAAGTCAATCCCATCATTCTCCTAATGATGTGATCCCGTTAATCAAATGACAACTCATGTCTATGGCTAGGAAACATAACCATCTTTGATCAACGAGCTAGTCAAGTAGAGGCATACTAGTGACACTCTGTTTGTCTATGTGTTCACACATGTATTATGTTTCCGGTTAATACAATTCTAGCATGAATAATAAACATTTATCATGATATAAGGAAATAAATAATAACTTTATTATTGCCTCTAGGGCATATTTCCTTCAGTCTCCCACTTGCACTAGAGTCAATAATCTAGATTACACAGCAATGATTCTTACACCCATGGAGTCTTGGTGCTGATCATGTTTTGCTCGTGGAAGAGGCTTAGTCAACGGGTCTGCAACATTCAGATCCGTATGTATCTTGCAAATTTCTATGTCTCCCACCTGGACTAAATCCCGGATGGAATTGAAGCGTCTTTTGATGTGCTTGGTTCTCTTGTGAAATCTGGATTCCTTTGCTAAGCCAATTGCACCAGTATTGTCACAAAAGATTTTCATTGGTCCCGATGCACCAGGTATGACACCTAGATCGGATATGAACTCCTTCATCCAGACTCCTTCATTTGCTGCTTCCGAAGCAGCTATGTACTCCGCTTCACACATAGATCCCGCCACGACACTTTGCTTAGAACTGCACCAACTGACAGCTCCACCGTTCAATGTAAACACGTATCCGGTTTGCGATTTAGAATCGTCCGGATCAGTGTCAAAGCTTGCGTCAACGTAACCATTTATGATGAGCTCTTTGTCACCTCCATAAACGAGAAACATATCCTTAGTCCTTTTCAGGTATTTCAGGATGTTCTTGACCGCTGTCCAGTGATCCACTCCTGGATTACTTTGGTACCTCCCTGCTAAACTTATAGCAAGGCACACATCAGGTCTGGTACACAGCATTGCATACGTGATAGAGCCTATGGCTGAAGCATAGGGAACATCTTTCATCTTCTCTCTATCTTCTGCAGTGGTCGGGCATTGAGTCTTACTCAATCTCACACCTTGTAATACAGGCAAGAACCCTTTCTTTGCTTGATCCATTTTGAACTTCTTCAAAATTTTGTCAAGGTATATGCTTTGTGAAAGTCCAATTAAGCGTCTTGATCTATCTCTATAGATCTTGGTGCCCAATATATATGCAGCTTCACCGAGGTCTTTCATTGAAAAACTCTTATTCAAGTATCCCTTTATGCTATCCATAAATTCTATATCATTTCCAACCAGCGATATGTCATCTACATATAGTATTAGAAATGCTACTGAGCTCCCACTCACTTTCTTGTAAATACAGGCTTCTCCAAAAGTCTGTATAAAACCAAATGCTTTGATCACACTATCAAAGCGTTTATTCCAACTCCGAGAGGCTTGCACCAGTCCATAAATGGATCGCTGGAGCTTGCACACTTTGTTAGCTCCCTTTGGATCGACAAAACCTTCCGGTTGCATCATATACAACTCTTCTTCTAGAAATCCATTCAGGAATGCAGTTTTGACATCCATTTGACAAATTTCATAATCATAAAATGCGGCAATTGCTAACATGATTCGGACAGACTTAAGCATCGCTACGGGTGAGAAGGTCTCATCGTAGTCAATCCCTTGAACTTGTCGAAAAACTTTTGGCAACAAGTCGAGCTTTATAGACAGTAACATTACCGTCAGCGTCAGTCTTCTTCTTGAAGATCCATTTATTTTCAATGGCTTGCCGATCATCGGGCAAGTCAACCAAAGTCCATACTTTGTTCTCATACATGGATCCCATCTCGTATTTCATGGCCTCAAGCCATTTTGCGGAATCTGGGCTCACCATCACTTCTTCATAGTTCGTAGGTTCGTCATGGTCTAGCAACATAACCTCCAGAACAGGATTACCGTACCACTCTGGTGCGGATCTTGATTTGGTTGACCTACGAGGTTCAGTAATAACTTGATCTGAAGTTTCATGATCATTATCATTAACTTCCTCACTAATTGGTGTAGGTGTTGCAGAAACTGGTTTCTGTGATGATCTACTTTCCAATAAGGGAGCAGGTACAGTTACCTCATCAAGTTCTACTTTCCCCCCACTCACTTCTTTCGAGAGAAACTCCTTCTCTAGAAAGGATCCATTCTTAGCAACGAATGTCTTGCCTTCGGATCTGTGATAGAAGGTGTACCCAACAGTCTCCTTTGGGTATCCTATGAAGACACATTTCTCCGATTTAGGTTCGAGCTTATCAGGTTGAAGTTTCTTCACATAAGCATCACAACCCCAAACTTTAAGATACGACAACTTTGGTTTCCTGCCAAACCATAGTTCATAAGGCGTCGTTTCAACGGATTTTGATGGTGCCCTATTTAGAGTGAATGCAGCCGTCTCTAAAGCAGAACCCCAAAACGATAGCGGTAAATCAGTAAGAGACATCATAGATCGCACCATATCTAGTAAAGTACGATTACGACGTTCGGACACACCATTACGTTGTGGTGTTCCGGGTGGCGTGAGTTGTGAAACTATTCCGCATTGTTTCAAATGTAGGCCAAACTCGTAAGTCAAATATTCTCCTCCACGATCTGATCGTAGAAACTTTATTTTCTTGTTACGATGATTTTCAAGTTCGCTCTGAAATTCTTTGAACTTTTCAAATGTTTCAGACTTATGTTTCATTAAGTAGATATACCCATATCTGCTCAAATCATCTGTGAAGGTGAGAAAATAACGATATCCGCCACGAGCCTCAATATTCATCGGACCACATACATCTGTATGTATGATTTCCAACAAATTAGTTGCTCTCTCCATAGTTCCGGAGAACGGTGTTTTAGTCATCTTGCCCATGAGACACGGTTCGCAAGTACCAAGTGATTCATAATCAAGTGATTCCAAAAGTCCATCATTATGGAGTTTCTTCATGTGCTTTACACCGATATGACCTAAACGGCAGTGCCACAAATAAGTTGCACTATCATTATCAACTCTGCATCTTTTGGCTTCGACATTATGAATATGTGTGTCACTATTACCGAGATTCATTAAAAATAGACCACTCTTCAAGGGTGCATGACCATAAAAGATATTATTCATATAAATAGAACAACCATTATTCTCTGATTTAAATGAATAACCGTCTCGCATCAAACAAGATCCAGATATAATGTTCATGCTCAACACTGTCACCAAATAACAATTATTTAGGTCTAATACTAATCCCGAAGGTAGATGTAGAGGTAGCGTGCCGACGGCGATCACATAGACTTTGGAACCATTTCCCACGCGCATCGTCACCTCGTCCTTAACCAATCTTCGCTTAATCTGTAGCCCCTGTTTCGAGTTGCAAATATTAGCAATAGAACCAGTATCAAATACCCAGGTGCTACTGCGAGCATTAGTAAGGTACACATCAATAACATGTATATCACATATACCTTTGTTCACCTTGCCATCCTTCTTATCCGCCAAATACTTGGGGTAGTTCCGCTTCTAGTGACCAGTCTGCTTGCAGTAGAAGCACTCAGTCTCAGGCTTAGGTCCAGACATGGGTTTCTTCTCCTGAACAGCAACTTGCTTGCTGTTCTTCTTGAAGTTCCCCTTCTTCTTCCCTTTGCCCTTTTTCTTGAAACTATTGGTCTTATTGACCATCAACACTTGATGCTCCTTTTTGATTTCTACCTCCGCTGCCTTTAGCATTGCGAAGAGCTCGGGAATTGTCTTATTCATCCCTTGCGTGTTATAGTTCATCACGAAGCTCTTGTAGCTTGGTGGCAGTGATTGAAGAATTCTGTCAATGACGCTATCATCCGGAAGATTAACTCCTAGTTGAATCAAGTGATTATTATACCCAGACATTTTGAGTATATGCTCACTGACAGAACTATTCTCTTCCATCTTGCAGCTGTAGAACTTATTGGAGACTTCATATCTCTCAATCCGGGCATTTTCTTGAAATATTAACTTCAACTCCTGGAACATCTCATATGCTCCATGACGTTCAAAATGTCGTTGAAGACCCGGTTCTAAGCCGTAAAGCATGGCACACTGAACTATCGAGTAGTCATCAGCTTTGCTCTGCCAGACGTTCATAACTTCTAGCGTTGCTCTTGCAGCAGGCCTGGCACCCAGCGGTGCTTCCAGGACGTAATTTTTCTGTGCAGCAATGAGGATAATCCTCAAGTTACGGACCCAGTCCGTGTAATTGCTACCATCATCTTTCAACTTTGCTTTCTCAAGGAACGCATTAAAATTCAACGGAACAACAGCACGGGCCATTTATCTACAATTAACATAGAAAAGCAAGATACTATCAGGTACTAAGTTCATGATAAATTTAAGTTCTATTAATCATATTACCTAAGAACTCCCACTTAGATAGACATCCCTCTAATTGTCTAAGTGATTACTTAATCCAAATCAACTAAACCATAACCGATCATCACGTGAAATGGAGTAGTTTTCAATGGTGAACATCACTATGTTGATCATATCTACTATATGATTCACGCTTGACCTTTCGGTCTCAGTGTTCCGAGGCCATATCTGCATATGCTAGGCTCGTCAAATTTAACCTGAGTATTCTGCGTGTGCAAATATTTTGCACCCGTTGTATTTGAACGTAGAGCCTATCACACCCGATCATCACGTGGTGTCTCAGCACGAAGAACTTTTGCAATGGTGCATACTCAGGGGAACACTTTTATCTTGAAATTTTAGTGAGAGATCATCTAATAATGCTACCGTCAATCAAAGCAAGATAAGATGCATAAAAGATAAACATCACATGCAATCAATATAAGTGATATGATATGGCCATCATCATCTTGTGGTTGTGATCTCCATCTCCGAAGCACCGTCATGATCACCATCGTCACCGGCGCGACACCTTGATCTCCATCGTAGCATCATTGTCGTCTCGCCAATCTTATGCTTCTACGACTACCGCTACCGCTTAGTGATAAAGTAAAGCATTACAGGGCGATTGCATTGCATACAATAAAGCGACAACCATATGGCTCCTGCCAGTTGCCGATAACTCGGTTACAAAACATGATCATCTCATACAATAAATTTAGCATCATGTCTTGACCATATCACATCACAACATGCCCTGCAAAAACAAGTTAGACGTCCTCTACTTTGTTGTTGCAAGTTTTACGTGGCTGCTACGGGCTTAGCAAGAACCGTTCTTACCTACGCATAAAAACCACAACGATAGTTTGTCAAGTTGGTGATGTTTTAACCTTCGCAAGGACCGGGCGTAGCCACACTCGGTTCAACTAAAGTGAGAGAGACAGACACCCGCCAGTCACCTTTAAGCAACGAGTGCTCGCAACGGTGAAACCAGTCTCGCGTAAGCGTACGCGTAATGTCGGTCCGGGCCGCTTCATCTCACAATACCGCTGAACCAAAATATGACATGCTGGTAAGCAGTATGACTTATATCGGACACAACTCACTTGTGTTCTACTCGTGCATATAACATCAACGCATAAAACCAGGCTTGGATGCCACTGTTGGGGAACGTAGTAATTTCAAAAAATTTCCTACGAACACGCAAGATCATGGTGATGCATAGCAACGAGAGGGGAGAGTGTTGTCCACGTACCCTCGTAGACCGATAGCGGAAGCATTAACACAACGCGGTTGATGTAGTCGTACGTCTTCACGATCCGACCGATCAAGTACCGAACGTACGGCACCTCCGAGTTCAGCACACGTTCAGCTGGATGACGTCCCTCGAACTCCGATCCAGCCGAGTGTTGAGGGAGAGTTTCGTTAGCACGACGGCGTTGTGACGATGATTGTGTTCTACCGACGCAGGGCTTCGCCTAAGCACTGCTACATATTATCGAGGTGTAATATGGTGGAGGGGGGCACCGCACACGGCTAAGAGATCTCAAGGATCAATTGTTGTGTCACTTGGGTGCCCCCCTGCTCCCGTATATAAAGGAGCAAGGGGGAGGCCGGCCGGCCCTTGTTGGCGCGCCAGGAGGAGGAGTCCTCCTCCTAGTAGGAGTAGGACTCCCCTCTTTCCTACTCCTACTAGGAGGGGGAAAGGAAGGGGAGAGGGAGAAGGAAAGGGGGGCGCCGCCCCCCCTCTCCTAGTCCAATTCGGACCAGAGGGGGAGGGGGCGCGCGGCCCCTCCTGGCTGCCCCTCTCTCTCCACTAAGGCCCATAAGGCCCATTACTTCTCCCGGGGGGGTTCCGGTAACCCTCCGGCACTCCGGTTTTCTCCGAAATCACCCGGAACACTTCCGGTGTCCGAATATAGTCGTCCAATATATCAATCTTTATGTCTCGACCATTTCGAGACTCCTCGTCATGTCCGTGATCACATCCGGGACTCCGAACAACCTTCGGTACATCAAAACATATAAACTCATAATATAACTGTCATCGTAACGTTAAGCGCGCGGACCCTACGGGTTCGAGAACTATGTAGACATGACCGAGACACCTCTCCGGTCAATAACCAATAGCGGAACCTGGATGCTCATATTGGTTCCCACATATTCTATGAAGATCTTTATCGGTCAGACCGCATAACAACATACGTTGTTCCCTTTGTCATCGATATGTTACTTGCCCGAGATTCGATCGTCGGTATCTCGATACCTAGGTCAATCTCGTTACCGGCAAGTCTCTTTACTCGTTCCGTAATACATCATCCCGCAACTAACTCATTAGTCACAATGCTTGCAAGGCTTATAGTGATGTGTATTACTGAGTGGGCCCAGTGATACCTCTCCGACAATCGGAGTGACAAATCCTAATCTCGAAATACGCCAACCCAACAAGTACCTTTGGAGACACCTGTAGAGCACCTTTATAATCACCCATTTATGTTGTGATGTTTGGTAGCACACAAAGTGTTCCTCCGGTAAACGGGAGTTGCATAATCTCATAGTCATAGGAACATGTATAAGTTATGAAGAAAGCAATAGCAACATACTAAACGATCGAGTGCTAAGCTAACGGAATGGGTCAAGTCAATCACATCATTCTCCTAATGATGTGATCCCGTTAATCAAATGACAACTCATGTCTATGGCTAGGAAACATAACCATCTTTGATCAACGAGCTAGTCAAGTAGAGGCATACTAGTGACACTCTGTTTGTCTATGTATTCACACATGTATTATGTTTCCGGTTAATACAATTCTAGCATGAATAATAAACATTTATCATGATATAAGGAAATAAATAATAACTTTATTATTGCCTCTAGGGCATATTTCCTTCAGATGGGACACAGCAAAGTAATGCTAGTCCATACTGCCTCCTCTCCGGTTAACATGGCTTAATTTCAAACGAGATAAATACACTGTCTGTCACTGTATATTTGTAAAAATACGGTCAGTGGACTTCATAATATGCTCATTGCGCTCAATATATACATTTTCCTGTGTTTATACGGTCACTAGCTCACCCTGGCCGAGTATGTGTGTGCATGCACCTATAGGTTGAGGACTTGAGCGTGACCGTGTGTGTCCCGTCGTGTGCTCGGACATGAATGCATTAGGGCGTCGCGCGTGTTTTTGCGTCCATGTGTACGTGTGGCTGTTGCATACACGTAGGGGGAGTACGTGTAGGGGCCACTAAAGGAGCAGTCAAATCACACAGTAAGTTAGTCGGAAGAAGCTACCATCATTTCACTCTTCAATGAAACGTATGCAATATAAAATGGTTGATATGGAGAGAAAAAGAAAACCACTATATATACACTAGCAGGAGCCTAAGCTACAAGCCTGCTTGCTTGGGTTGCTCTCTTCACAAGCATAGAACAACGGTGGCCACACCGCTGGTCACATATCCGGCCTGATCCCGTAGCTGGGGGAAGGGAACAATGTTCTGTGTAGACGCGGTCGACATCGGCGAGGGAGAAAATCCACAGTCGGTGCGTCCCTATCGGGGGTCACCGCGGTATGGGCCGATGTCGCGTCCCAACTGCCCTTCTAGCTACAACCCGACGTCCCAGGTAGTCCATCTTCCTTTTGGAGCTGGCTTGCTCCACTGCCGTAGATCCCCACGTAGCTCCATCTCCATGTCGATCTTTCTCTACTTCTACCGGCTTCTACTTGTGATGAGTTTATGTCTCATGAACTAGTGCCAGTACTATTATTCTAATGACACTTCCTCAATATCTTTGCCATCAGGGATGCTCAGCTCGATTTTAGTGGAACTGCACAAAAGCATCGTATGATCTGTGGGTGCCAGCCGTCTTTCCTTCGACAGGTTCTACCTGGCCAGTAAATTAAATTCTGTTTAGGGTTTAGGGTTTAAGTCGTAGTGACCCCGTCAGTAGTTTTTCTTTTGTACACGCTCTCACAACTTTTGTCTTTAGTTGTGAAGTAAATATTGGCTATGATCTGTGAATCATTGAGATGCATCAGCATGCGTGTTAGTTTTCCTTTGTATTTGATGGAATGTTGTAATGGGGCAACCTTGGAGTAGGAATGAAAATGGAGTGGAAAGTTTCCGTTTTCCGGAGAAAAAATGGAAACGGAGAGAAACCAACTTTTCGTTTCGCTGGATCGCGCCATCGAGCAAAACCAACGTTTAAATCATGCCTGTCGCGTTCGTGTCTCACCATCCTCCACGGCTCGACCCCACATGGTCGCTCGGCATGCCACTCACCGCAAACCGAGTATACGATAACTTTCCCGCCTGCTTGTCGATGGATCACGCCAGGGAGTACTAGTACTACTGGAAGAGATTGACGAGTTGGGGAGGACAGGTAGTTGTAGCACGGACTAGCAAGAACTTTTTACATGCATGTTGTGGCCAGCTATGGCGACCTTTGAACGCGGAGCGGTCGCGTGCACCAGGAGCGGCGCGGGCGACGCTCTCTCGGCCGGCGCGCCGCTTCAATGCCGGCGCCAGTGAGAGGTCGCGTCCGCTCTGGCCGGGCATGAATGCGACACTGATCGTTTCGGGCAGGGAAGCACGCGCGGGTGATGAAGAGGGTTTGGGTTGGTCAGCAGCGGCCGTGGCAGCGGTCCGGACGCCCGCAAACAAGAGATGATGTACGTTAATATTGCCGCGTATATAATTAACAACGTAAATAATGGGCCAGTTGGACAAATATGAATGGAGATGGAGATGGAAATGGAATTTTACGTAAACACGGATATGCATGTCTATGTCTATGTGTGTGTGCGCGACGACTCTCGCGACCTGGAAGCGGGGGCGTGTTTTTGATCGAGTTTTCTTTCTTGGTACGTTAAAAAATTGTCCGCCAGTTTTCGTTTCTTTTTTCCGGGAACGCGCGTATTCTATTTAAAACCACTGCTATGGAGAGATTGTTTTACTCCATTATAGCCTCTTGTTTGATAGAGTTCTCGCTCTCTCACCCTCTCCATATCAAAACAAGATGATAGTGTCCACACTATCTCTCTCCTCACCGGTGGTCACAGATCCGGCCGAATCCTGTCCGCTGCGGGAGGTGAGGAGGTGCAGCGTTGACGTTGTCGCCGTCGGCGATGGAGGAAGCCGATGCACACCGTCCTCTCGGAGCCGGCGCTAGCGCGGACGAAGGTCCTCCGCGCCCTTGTTCGCTGCCGTCGTGTGGGCAGATCCCACCCGCCCGCCTAAGCGACATCTCGCCCACCTGAGGTATAACTTCTTGTACTGGTCCAGCTGCCCAGGTCGCTGCATGCGGGTTTTCTTCTATGCGACTACTCCCCAGCTCCCCATGTATAGTAGCTAGGGTTCGTCGGCTGGTCCAACATCACCTACTATTATAGAGGAAATGCCACTCGAAAATTTGTCCTGATTTATGCCTCGGTGGAGGTATACATTTTGTTTCGACAAAAAGTAAATGGTGGTTGTGCGGTCATTGTCCATATGCTCCTATTGCTGCTGCTAATCTAATACTATCACTGGTTAAATGAAGAAATGCTTTTTTTCTCCGGTATCCTGGTTTAGTTCCCATCAAGATAATCATGATGCTTCTGTTTGTTGGTGTACTTTTCATAATTCTTGTTGACAATTGAGATGTCGGTGTTAATCTTGTAAAACAAACTAACAACACTAAATCCATTTTTTATATTTTTGGAAACAGCGATGCGTATCTCCATACCCGGGCATGTCTTCCTCAATTTTAGTGGAACTGCACAAAATTGGATGGCCATTGTTGTTCCGCCTCACTGTCCTCTGCCACGTGGTTCTTCCTTGCTCGAGCTTGACTACTGAGAAGAAACAGACCACAGTGAGGATTTGTCGAACTTCATAGGTGCCTCACCCAAACTTAATGCCAAATGGATGATGCATCACCACGATGACCTATCGATGCTCATGGTTGCGCCTCATGGTTGCGTCGGCTGGTGAAGCTGATCGATTTTCAATGAAAAACAAGCTGTCTTCCATCAGTGCTCTTTTCTTGTTACCCACAAAGATGATATCCTTCGTCAGTTCACCTTGGTTGCGTTGGAGACGTAGTCGTCTTTCACGTTGGTGCAATTTTATCACACAATTGGCTATGAACCAAATGTTTCCTTGAAGAAGGATCGACGTTGGTACTAAGAGCATAAGTTTTGTATTGATTTCTAATACTTCTCACAACTTTGTCTCCAGCTCCCTTGTAATTTTATTTGTCCAGCTATTAACTTTGATTAAAAAATGGTGTGGACTAAAAACCCGGATGGACGTAGTAGCCCTCCATTTTTATTTACTCCGCATATTAGATTTGACTGAAGTCAAACTTTGTAAAGTTTGACCAAGTTTAGGCCGAACACAACAAACCATAATTATTAGAGAGGGCAAACTATACATACTCTCAAACCTTTCCGATAATTGAAATTAAAATTCTTTATTTGTACACACTCTCACACGTTTCTGATAATTTGGCGCATTGTGGTTGTTCACTTAAGGGAGGGTAGTGTACCGCACGTGAAGGACAGGAAGTGCGACCAGGACGCGTGGATCGTTAGTTCATCGGAAGTACTCCCTCCGTTCCTAAATATTTGTCTTTCAAGTGGTTTGCAATGGACTACCACATATGGATGTATATAGACATTTTTTACAGTGTAGATTCACTCATTTTGCTCCGTATGTAGTCATTTGTTGAAATCTCTAGAAAGACAAATATTTAGGAACAGAGGGAGTAGTAGTTTTCTTCACTGTTACGTTAAATAAAGAGTTTTGTTTCGTACTTACACAATTTAAAACGATTGTTATGGAGAGAATAAGAAAACCACTCCACTATATATTAGTCGTATACACGAGTACTATATGGAGGCAGCTTCATTGACTTTAGTGCACCTGCCTTTGGGTTTATGACAGGTGGGCCCAAAATGTGGCTAGCCCACCTGTCATGCAGCCAAAAGCAGGTGCAGTTAAGGCACCGGAGCTCAGTCCATACTACAGTATATATATCAGCTGGAGCCTCAGCGCTTGTTCGCTAGGGTTTGCACTGTCCACACTCTCGCCGCACTACATATATATATACACGCTGGAGGCTCAGCGTTCCTTTGCTAGGGTTTGCTATATTCACTATCTCTCACCCTCTTCACCAGATCTAAGCAAGACTGTGTTGTGGCCTCTGTCTCTCTCACCCCCCTCACAGACAGCTGGCAAAGGAGGCGTCCGGATCCCGTCGCACTGGGAAGGGGAGGAGGTGCAGCGTTCATTCTATCGGCTTCGGCGAGGGAGGCAATCCACTGCCGGCTGCGCTTTTCTCTTTCACCCAGCGCCTGTGCGGGAGGGCCACCGACCCCTTCTTCCTCGCTGCCGTAGGTAGAGTGGGCAGATCCAAGCTCCCACCGCACGCCTTGCCACATCCCGACGACCCTAAGGTACATGTTTCTTTGAAACCGTCCTTGGTCTAGCTGCATGCTGATCTTTTTCGATTCTCTAGTCGAATCTAGGTCTTGGTTCAAAGAGGAAAGAAGGGTGCGGTGGGGTGGAGCATGAATCTAGGACGTGGTTCAATGAGGAAAGGAGGGAGGGAAAGTAGTATAGACTAGCTGTCCAGCCACTTTGTTGGTCGAAAAGGGAAAAAGGGGGTAACCCAGTACACACATCTATAAGGAACCCAACTCATTGTTGAAAAGGGAAAGACACTGGGGGGTCGGGTAGTTTGTGCAGGACTAGATTTGCTGCCCTCACATCGGAAAAAGTTTCAAAGAGAACAAATATGGGACCAACGCAGATATGCTGCTTGGCTACATACTCTGCATCACCCATTTATACGTGTGGACGCACATGGTGCTGGCATGTCCCATGTCCCATCCACATGATCGTGCAGAGTGTTTTGAGATGTTGTGCTACTTGTATTGGTACTGTTTTAAATAAATGTTGAATTGAAGCTATTGTATTTTAAGAAATACCACTCTCAGAATTAACTACTGAACTATTTTAAGAGAATTTCTTTGTTAATATGAATCAATGCAACCGTTTTAGAAATGCTACTTTCCTATACATTGTTTTCCATCAAGATAAGGTAGATGCTTCTTTTTGTGGCCACATCTTTCATCCTCCTTTATTGGCAGTAATTGTTTCCTTTTTTGCCTCTGTTAAATCAGGGATATCTATTCAACTTGTTGCTATAGCAAACTTAAATGTCTCATCGACGACTTTACTTGATTTCAGAGTAACTGCACAAAACGAGATTGGATTTCCTATTCGTGTTGGCATATTCGTACGTGATCTTGTGTGCGTCATGACAAGTTGGTACTTGCCTTCATCCACATGATCGTGCAGTGTGTTTTGAGATGTTGTGCTACTTATATTGGTACTGTTTTAAATAAATGTTGAATTGAAGCTATTGTATTGCTGTCTTTTCCCATTAAGTAGTGAACAAAAATGGGACCAACCCTGACATTATGCTTGTTGCTTTGTTACAACAAACTCTGCATCACCCCCTTTATAAGTAGATGGAAGCACATGTTGTTGTTGCGCCCACTCTCCCTTGGAACTATTTATGCTTTTTGGTAATCTAATGCCGCTGGTAAAATTAAGCAATGCCATTCTCAGAATTAACTACTGAATCTTATTTCAAAACTGCAACACTTGTTAGGGATTGGTGGGAATACCATTTTTGTGGGCGCATGTTTCATCCTCCTTTATTGGCCAGTAATTGATTCCTTTTTTGCCTCTGTTAAAACAAGGATATATATTCAACTTGTTGCTATTGTGATATTTTGCTTCGCTTAATTTTGGTGGAACTGCACAAAATGAGACCGGATTTCCATATATGTGTTGAGATCTCTTTTAGATCCACCTCACGCGTTGTTTCGAATCTTGGTCTTGAAAGGTCAGTACCTACTTTCCTCAAAATTAACTACTGAATCTTAGTTCAAAACTGCAACACTTGTTAGGGATCGGCGGGAGTACCATTTCTGTTAGGGATCGGCCGGAGTACATGTTTAAGAAATGTATTGTTCAGATAATGTCTCTGTTATTATATATCAGTTACAGTGTTTTACAAATGGTACTATCCTGCTTTGTAGTTCTTTCTACATGTTTAACCAAGGTATTGTTAAGATAATGTCTCTGTTAAAATGAATCAGTCGCATTGTTTTAGGAATGATACTTTTCTGCTTTGTCGTTCTTTATACATGTTGAAACAAGGCATTGTTAAGATAATGTCTCAGGTAATATGAATGAATCACACTGATTGAGAATTGCTACTCTCCTGCTTTGTTTCCCATTAAGATAAGGTAGATCAGTAGATCTTTTTCTTCTGGGGGTACAAGTCATCAACCGTTATTTCTCCGTAATTGTTTCCCTTATACCTTTTGTTGCTTACAAGGATATCAAAATTAAAGCTCGGTTTTATTCCGACTTTGATTTTAGTTGAACTGCACAAAAGGAGCCAATGTGTCTAAGGCAAACTGCTGCAATTAGTGGGTCCAGTTGGTCTTACCACTTTGCAGAAAGAAGCAGTCACTGTTTGCGCTACATTACACAAGGAATGATCGAGAAGCTTTACAGAGTATTAGTAGACGCTGGTGACATGACTAGTCTGCAGAGATGGCTGCTTTACTTGTGGTTCAGAGGAACACTGGGCAAACAAGTGCCCAAACAAGTACCAAGAAGCCAGGACAAGACTCCAAGTCTGTCAATGTCATTCTAAGCAACAATGATGGGGCATTTGGGTATGGTAATCTGTTTACCGTAGTTTCAGTTTGTTAGTCCACCGATTGGTGGTGACACTAGGACCAATATTCATGTGTGTGCTGATGTGTCTTTGTTTTCCAGAAGACATGCATTTGATATTTTTGAGTGGGACGCCCTTTGCTGTGAGCAACGTCGATCGTGTTTTCCTATTCCTGTCTTCAGTCCAGAAGTAAATATTTACTCTGCTGAGATGCATAGTCACATGAATGTTGACTTATGTAAGATATTTTAAGAGTTTGTTCTGATTATTGTCTATGTAATGCTAGGCCTTGTGTTTGATTGCAAAGTTGAGCTTGGTATGTTGTGGCATGCGGCATCACGAGCTGTTGACTGTGCCTCCTGAGAATAATGCTTCGTATTGTTTTGCATGTCGATCTAATGCCAGTGATTTGCCTGTTAGGAAGATCATCCTCTTTTGTTGTTTCCGTGCTTAAGATGTTCATTGTCTTATGTTTCATTCATAGGCTATACGACAAGTCGGGTAGGTTAGACGTGAAACCATATGATCTTCCAACCAACTCATCATCTTAGGCCGTGATTGGATCATCGTTTTCCAACCAAAACTGCTTGTAAATAAAAGCAGATGGTCTCGGGCGAAGCGCTTGGTTGGTTGATTTCGACTAGTAAAATATACACCGGTCTCTCAAATTACATGCGTAACCTGCCGGTTTTACTTACAGACCTCGGGCCCTCGGTTTCATTACACATGTATTTTACGCGTTGTTTCCGATGACGAGTAAATTACACTTGTATCTTAATACAGTTGTGAAATAAACCAGAGCTCCCAAGCGCGACCTTACCGTTTCATGCCGTCTCAGTCTTTCGAAGGTGCTCATAGGTGTCCGATGATCCTGGCTTCCTGAATGAGCAGCGGGTGCTGTATCAGACCATCCATAGGACCCGCGAGGTCCTCTCCGTCGTCCTTCGAGTTGTTGCGCTCGCCGTGGCGCCGAGCATTGTTAACATGGTCAATGAACATAAGGATTCAGGAGATGACTTTATTTTGACTGGTTGACAGTAGGGACCCACTAGGGCCATAGCCGTACGTACGCAAGTGCCTCCGTATTATGTACAACTATTTTTTTTGCTTCCTCCTGGTTTCCTGACATCACGATCCCACACCATTGTCAACCTATGTAGTCAATAAACGAGAGAATTACCCAAGGTGCGGCCGACAGCTGGGACCAAGCAGCTCGAGCAATATTTGTGTTTTTTAAGGCGTGAGCACTGCAGAGTTTTTCTTGGCGATGTTTTCGTTGTTGTTCAGAGGAGAGCAGGGTATTAACTAGGCAGGCTGTGGCCCGTCTAGCCCAGGACAAAAATCCAGCCCAGATATTAATTTTTTTCAAGATGAAAATGGCTAGCCCAGCTATACGTTTTTTTGAGGAATACTCAGGCAAGGTCAACTTGTTAGTCTCTGCCCCGCTGGGCTGCAAATCTTTCCTAGGAGCGATGCATTAGGCTTAACAAGAAAATGGGCTTTAAAAAATAATAAATGGGATGTAATTATAAAAACTGGGCAGTAACTATAAAAAATGCACCAAGCACGGAATTAGTTTATAAAATATTATTTATGGATTTTGAAAATCATAATTTTTAATTGTTGCGCGCGCAATGTTTCATTAGATTTTTACGTAATACAAAATTATAATTAATCTGACTAGAAATTTCGGGATAAAAATATTTCGGATCCCATGAAAATGTGGGAATTTTTATTGAATTCTGTCTTGGACGGTTGGTTGAAATTATTAATCGTTGTCCTAGCTAGAAAATGGGCTGTACTTTTAACAAACTGTAAATGGGCTGTAGTAAATTCCATTAGAATTCAAAAATGGGTTCTACATTCTTACAAATCGCAAATGGGCTATAAGTTCTCTCCCACACACTTGTGGGCCTACTAAGTTGACGCGTATGCAAGGCTTTGTCAACTTATTATAGTCAACACACGGTTCTAGCAGCAGTGGCCGTTGGATGTCCATCAAACGGATGCCGTGCTTCTTCTTCAATCTCGGATATTCTAGCTTCACCCGCCCAAAAATGATTCCTCCCCCTGACATCTGGGGCGCACCATTTCGGAAGCTGACCTGTGGGCCTACTAAGTTGACACGTACCAAGGGCTTTGTCAACTTAGTCAATATGAATGATTCTAGCTGCAGTGACCGTACGATGTCCATCCAACGGCCGTAGTGCTTCCTCAACCTCTGGTCTTCTTGCTCCAGCCGCCCAAAGCAGCGCCGGTCGTGTCGCGTGCTCCTGCCTCCCGTGGCCGGCTGTGATGCCGTGGAGGCCTCACCGCCCCCTACTACTCCCACCGCTGGCCAGGCCATCCCTCTACTCACCCACACCCCCTGTTATTCCACGGCGACGGCAGCCTCACACCGTAGCCGAACCAGTGAACCCTCGTACTCCTCTCCGCGCGGGCTTCGACTGCCGCGTCTTCCCCGGCTCCGCGTCGTCCCCTTCCTAGGCCTCGCCGTCGTCCACCGCCCTGGTGCTCTCGGTGCGGTGTGGTCAACATGCTCAAGGAACGGCTTCCATCAGACGTGGACTGTATGTGGAGAGGCTGACAGCTGGGTCAACGACGGTAGCAAGGAAGTGCCTCCTTATTACGCGGAAAATAATGATTCCTCCACCTGGCAGCAGGGACCCACCGGACGGGCCACCGTATTTCGTGAAAATAATGTTTGCCCCCTGACTGCTGGGACCCACCAGATGGGCCACCGTATTGCGTGAAAAAACGTTCCCCCCGCTGTCAGCCCGGACCCACCGGAAGTGCCTTCTTATTACGCACAAAACATGAATACTCCTCCTGCTGGTTGGGACCCACCTTGGTGGGAGGCTGACTTGTGGGCCTACTAAGTTGACGGGGACAGAGTGCTTTGTCAACTTAGTCAATATGAATGATTCTAGCTCTAGTGACCGTACGATATCCATCCAACGGCCGTAGTGCTTCTTCAACCTCTGGTCTTGTTGCTCCTGCCACCCAAAGCAGCGCCGGTCGTGCCGCATGCTCCTTCCTCCCGTGGATGGCTGTGCTGCCGCGGAGGCCTCACTGCCCCCTACTATTCCCATCGCTGGCCAGGCCCTGCGGCGACGGTAGCCTCACACCACAGCCGAACCAGCGAACCCTCGTACTCCTATGCGCGCGGTCTTCCACTGCCGCGTCTTCCCCGGCTCCTCGTCGTCCCCTTCCTAGGCCTCGCCGTCGTCCACCGCCCTGGTGCTCTCGGCGCGGCGTGGTCAACATGGTCAACGTGGTCAAGGAACGGCTTCCATCGGACGTGGACTGTACGTGGAGAGGCTAATAGCTGGGTCCATGGCCACAGCAAGGAAGTGCCTCCTTATTACGCGCAAAATAATTATTCCTCTACCTGACAGCGAGGACCCACCAGACGGGCCACCATATTTCGCAAAAAAAAAACGTTTCCCCCTGACTGCAGGGACCCACTAGCTACATCTTCGCACACAAGGAAGTGCGTCCGGGCAAAAAAACGATTCGCCCCCTGACTGCTGGGACCCACCAGCTACATCTTCGCACGCAAGGAAGTGCCTGACAGTCGGGACCCACCTGGTCAAAGCGTACGTAGCATTGTCATTCTGGTCGCGAATGTGTACGTACATACTGGTCGATGTAGAGGCGCGCACATGTCATAGTAGAGGCGCACACGTAGGATGTACACGTATGTACAGTGGCCAGTGTGCAAGAAAGAAAATACAGCCACGTACGTACATACGGCCAGGGTCTCAAACGCCTACTCGCGCATATGTACGGCCAGGGCTCGTGTACATGACTGGGTCGGAACAGAGAAACTGTGTCATCGTCGTGTTCATGGGGAGCCAACCGGCTGGGTCGGAACGGAATGCGTCGTCGTGTTCATCGGGAGGGCTTGGACGGAATAGCCGATGGAAACGAGGCCTGGCGTACCGCAGAACAGAGGAAACGACCTTGTGTTCGACCGGCCATGTTCGAAACGGGATCCTGTTCATCGGGAGGGGTCTGGCGTACCGTAAAATGGAGGAAACAGACCTCCTACGGTCGAAACGGGGTCCTGTTGATCGGGAGGGGTGTGGCGTACCGCAAAACGGAGGAAACAGACTTGTGTTGGAGCGCTACGGTCAAAACGGGGTCCTATTCATCGGGAGGGGTGTGGCGTACCGCAAAACGTGACTCCACGGGATACTGTTCATCTCCACCGTCGACCCCCTCCAGCCTCCACGGGCTACTATTCATCCACCGTCGACCTCCTCCAATCCCCACCTACGACTGTTCATCCACGGGCTCCTGTTCATCCAGCCTCCACCGTGCGCTACTCCACCGGCTACTGTTCAACCAGCCCTCTCCACGAGCTCATGTTCAACCACCCCCCACGGGCTACTACTGTTCATCCAGCCCTCCACCGGGTGGTCCTGTTCATCCTGCGCTCCATGGGGTCCTGTTCATCCAGCCCCAACCGACTCCATCGATCGGGGTCCTATTCATCCAGAGGCAACACCACGGGCTCCTGTTCATCCACCCCCACCGGGAACTGTTCATCCAAACCCCCCTAGCAACGCTCACTATTCATCCAGAGGCAGCATCGATCGGCTTCAGTTAGCAGCAGTAGCGAAGGAATCGCTCGATCGGGTTCAGTTAACAGCCATCGATCGATCGCTCGGGTTCAGTAACGCATAGCCTGTAGTGCAATCGCTCGGGTTCAGTTAGAGCCCAATGCCTCGCTCGGGTTCAGTTAGAACCCAACACCTCGCACCCACGCGCATGCGTGTACGAGAGAAACGCACATCGCTCGGCCCCGACCACCCACCATAACCGGGAACACCCCGATATTTTCCTCGCCCTCGCTTCTACAACGGTTTTTTCCGTCATGGACGGCCCAAAGAATGTCATGCAGCTGCATCTCCAGCCCGCCCAGGACGAAAAGCCCATTTTCTGTCATGATTTTTTGTCATAGAAGTAGGAGCCCACCACATCTGTGATGATACCGGGTTTTGTCACAATTATTGTCATAGAAGTGTCATAAGTGTTGGGGATATTACCACTGGGCGTAAACCGGCCAGGAGAGGCCGGGTTAACCCCATAAGTAGTTCCTTTGTATCTGAAGTCCATGAAGGCAGACGGTAATGCTTTATGAAGGCCCAGGGCCCAAAGCCGGTTTAAGGCCTATAGACATAAACCGGCATTGATATGTAAACTTGTGTTGTAACATAGAAGTAGCAGAGACCGAGCCAGACACGATTATGAGCCGGCCTCGGGATTCTGTAAACCGACGGGCGTCAACCCATGTATATAAGGGGACAACCTGGCGGCGGTTCAAGGACAACAGACAACAACTCGAGACTCAGGCAAAGCATATTCGCTCCCTGGTCATCGAAACCCCAGCAATTCCATCACAACTAGACGTAGGATTTTACCTTCATCGTAAGGGGCCGAACTAGTATAAAACTCTCTTGCGTCCCTTGTCCGCTTTAACCCCTTCAAGTTAACCCGTAGCGATGGCTCCACGACTAAGTCCTTTCCCTAGGACATCTGCCATGACAAAACCACGACAGTTGGCGCCCACCATGGGGCTATCGCACGATGGTTTCAAGTTCTTGGAGGGCAACTAGGAAGGACCTAAGGGTTATGCTGTGGGCCGGATGACCAAGAGTCGTCACGGCAAGCTCTACATCGACGATGCAGGCTGGGGCCCCGAGGCCGGCTCAATCGAGTACGGTACCGGGTCCCCTTTGGTGGCATACACATTTTCATTGGCAAGATCGGGGTCAAGCCTGTCATGAAGCGTGCCTTCGTGGGAGTTATCCATGGAGGGGAATCTGAGGATAGATCAGAATCTGGTGGTGAGACCGTCGTTCATTTCTGCGACGAGTCATTGGCCGGAGAGATCGAGTCGTTAGATCAGTTACAAGATGGCCGGATTGGGGGCTGTTCCGATGGCGATAGTATTCCGGAGCCCTTTGATCTGCCAAACTGGGTTGCGATCTTCATGGCCGGTACGCAACCGGTGCTCCACTCTTCGACCGCAGCGGCGATGATTTCCGGATCGGCAGCGGCAACAGCGGCCGGGGCAGGAGGCTCTGTGCGACCGCCAGCTTAGGTTCTATCTGATTTGTTTGACTCTGATGGCGGAGGTTAAGCCGGCGGATCAGGATGCACACAATGCGGAAATCACGAAAGTGAAAGATCAGATCACCCAGGCCAAAGCCGACTTAGCAGCTGAGGATACCAGGATGGCCGTGGAGTGGGCCGCTTTGGATGCACAAGCTTATCAGAATATGCTGGATCAGAGTGCGTCGAACGAAGTCCTGAAGAGGAGGTACCGATCTCGCCTGCCGTCGGTTTATGACGCTAGAAATCTCTTTAACACCCCATGAGCAGGGACTAGTAATCCGCCAGTGGTAAACCGGGCGGAGGCACATGGAGCAGGGGCGCCGGTTCAGCCACGTTTGGTGGATCCGCCTCGTCAGAACAACATTGTAACACCGCATGTCCCCACGCCACCGGGTCATTACTCTAACCCGATGGACAACATTGTCGCTGCCGCTTCACGGCTGGCGGCCATCCCGGTCGAAAGCGATTCTCCGGCGGCGGTCGAGACGCGTCGGGTTAAGGAGCTTCTTCAGACAGCCTTGGTTCAACAGGAGGCTTATTCATATAGTCACGATCGGATTCATTACACTCCCCGTCCAAGCCGGAGTTACAGCAGGCGTATGGATGAACCGGCAGTGTCAAGCAATGCGCGGAACCGTGATCCGCCCTGTGGCAATAACCCGACGGGTGGTGCTGGTGATACTTAGGAGGTGGTGGACCGGGCTCGGGCACGCAGAGAGGCCGAGTTAGCGGCGCAGCATGAAGCCCGTCAGCTTACTCCGGTTCGTCCAACCACATCGGTGGAACCAGGAGTTACCTCTAGTTCTTTGGGAGTGTCGTGTCTCGTCCCGGCGTTGCGCAATGTGCGCCTGCCCAAGGATTTCAAGGGCCCGCGCAAGGTGCCGAATTACACCGCCGATTTATCCCCTGAAACATGGGTCGAAAGCTATGAGATGGCCATGGAGATGCTAGATGTGGATGATGCGGCATGTGCGAAATACTTCACCATGATGCTAGAAGGGACGGCCCGCACATGGCTAAAGAGCTTACCGGCTAATTCTATCAGCTCATGGGCCGAGTTGAGAGCCCGGTTTATTCAGAGTTTCAAGGATACATGCAAGCAGCCCATGTCAACTATGGACTTAGCTGCCTGTGTCCAGGAGGAAGGAGAGTCAACAACCCATTGGGTGCGCCGGGTTTCAGAGATTTTGCATTCATCGGACCACATCAACGCTGACACCGCAGTTTTAACATTGGAAGGCAATTGCCGGTTTGAACCCCTGAAGTTGAAGTTGGGACGGCTCAAACGTCATTGTAATGACATGGGAACCCTCATGGCTGTACTGGTGAAGTATGCCGACTCTGATAGTACCAAGGATCCCGAGTCTGACGATGATAAGACAAGGAAGGGAAAAAGAGCGGCAACGCCAAGGGGCAGCACCACAACCCGGCGGGTCATGGAAACGGCGGCAAGCGTAAGGCGGACCACGGTTTAGACTTTGTGGCTAATACTAATACACATGACAAGGGCCAGCGGCGTAAGGGTAAACCACCCCAGTGCGATGGAGGGCCAAGTCCTAATCCGGACCGTTTGTCTTATCTATTGAACTAGCCCTGTCCAAAGCATGGGACGAAGGAGATCCCATCCACGCACCTCTGGAAGGATTGTTACATCATGCAAGAGTTCAAAAATTCTGATTCTTTCCGGTATGATCATGGACCAGGAGGCGGTTCGGGCCCCGGGTCTCATGGGCCGGGTTATGGTGGAGGAAATTCCGGTTCAGGCTTCCACAATAATCAGGGTGGACATAATAATCAAAGTAATCAGGGTAACCAAAGTGGCTATAATCATCAGGGCAATCAGCAGCAGCAGCAGTCGGGTTACCAGAGCAACCCGAAGCAGTTGAATAGCGGACAATATTATGCCTTCACCACTAGCTTGGACAAGCGCGATCAGAAGCTTCATAAAAGGGCGGTGAATGCCATTGAACCGGCGGTGCCCCGTTATTTGTGCTGGTCCGAGCAGCCGATTGTGTGGAGTAGAGAAGATCATGCACCCCGGGTTGACAATCCAGGTCATCTGGCTCTGGTGGTGGCACCTCAGGTGGGAGGTTATAAGTTCACTAAGGTACTCATGGATGGAGGGAGTAGTATCAATATCCTTTATTATGAAACTTTCCGTCGCATGGGGTTAATAGATAAAAATCTTAAACCGTCCAATACGGTGTTCCATGGTGTGGTGCCTGGTAAGTCGGCATATCATGTTGGTAAGATAGCTTTGGAGGTGGCTTTTGGAGATGAGCATGACTCGAGATCAGAAACCTTGACCTTTGAAGTGGTGAAAATCAGAAGCCCATATCATGCCCTATTTGGACGGCCAGCTTATGCTAAGTTTATGGCACGGCCTATTTATGTCTATCTGCAGCTCAAGATGCCGGGTTACAAGGGAACTATAACCGTGCATGGGAGCCACAAGATTGCTCTCGAGTGTGAAGAAGGTGATGCGGCTTATGCTGAGTCGGTTTGTGCAACAGAAGAGTTGAAGTTTTACAAGGACAATGTTGATCCGGCAGATATGACTTCGTTGAAGAAACCAACTACAGAGCATGATCCGGCCCTGAAGTTTAAATCGGCTGATGAGACTAAGCTTGTTGACTTCATGCCTGGCGATTCGTCCAAGCAGTTTAGCATCAGCGCTAACTTGGATCCGAAATAGGAAAGCGCACTCATCGAGTTCATCCGTGAGAATCGGGACATCTTTGCATGGAAGCCTTCTGACATGCCAGGTGTACCGAGAGAACTCGCTTAGCACACTCTCAATGCTTATCCCAAGTATAAACCGGTCAAGCAATTTCTCCGCCGGTTCAATGAAGAAAGACGCAAAGCTATTGGAGAAGAAGTAGCCAGGCTCTTGGCGGCTAGATTTATCGTTGAAGTATTCCATCCTGAGTGGTTGGCTAATTTGGTGCTAGTCCTTAAAAAGAACGGCACTTGGCGTATGTGTGTGGACTACACATACCTTAACAAAGCTTGTCCAGCAGATCCTTTTGCCCTCCTTCATATTGATCAAATTATTAATGCTACGGCGGGTTGCGAGCGTTTGAGCTTTTTGGATGCATATTCTGGTTATCATCAGATCAAAATGGCAGTTAAGGACCAGGAGAAGACAGCCTTCATAACTCCCGTTGGAGCCTTCTGCTATGTGTCCATGCCCTTTGGGCTCAAAAGTGCCCAGGCGACTTATCAACGGTGTGTGCAGAATTGTCTTCATGAATAGATCGGCCGCAATGTTCATGCCTATGTGGATGATATTGTGGTGAAATCTAGGAAGAAGGAGACATTGATTGATGACTTGAAGGAAACCTTCGATAACCTGCGGGTTTACAAAATGATGCTTAATCCGGCCAAGCGCGTCTTTGGTGTACCTGCAGGCAAGCTCTTGGGTTTTTTGGTGTCTAACTGGGGTATTGAAGCTAATCCGGAAGAGATCAAGGCCATCACCTCCTTGGCCAAACCGAAGTGTATCAATGATGTTCAACGCCTGGCAGGCCGGATTGCCGCGTTGAGCCAGTTTATCAGTTGCCTTGGCGAGAAGGCCATCCCTTTGTATCAGATGCTAAAGAAAATGGATAACTTCGTTTGGAGTGATGCCGCTAATGAAGCATTTCAGGACTTAAAGCGGCAGCTGGCTAATCTGCCGGTTCTCGCTGCTCCGGTTGACAAAGAGCCATTGTTGCTATATGTGGCAGCTAACGCCCGAGTTGTTAGTGTGGCTATTGTGGTGGAGCGCAAGGAGGCCGGAAAGGAATATCCAGTTCGACGGCCGGTCTACTATATCAGTGATGTACTTATTGAGTCCAAGCAGAGGTACCCGCATTGGCAAAAATTGGTGTATGGGGTTTTTATGGCAAGCCGGAAGCTTCAACAGTATTTCCAAGGTCATCCCATCACGGTGGTCACCTCTGCTCCGTTGGGAGATATAATCCAGAATAGGGAAGCAACTGGCCAGATTGCTAAGTGGGCTATAGAGCTTGGGCCTCACGGGTTGAAATACATACCTCGAACGGCGATCAAATCTCAGGCACTTGTGGATTTCATCAATGATTGGACAGAATTACAAGTGCCAGAGGAGTAGCCAGATCATACTTATTGGACTATTCATTTTGATGGGTCCAGGCAATTGGAGGGCTCGGGGGCTGGAGTCGTATTAACTTCCCCACGAGGTGATAAGTTTTGTTATGTTCTCCATTTAATGTTCCCTTACACTAACAATGCAGCTGAATATGAGGCTTTACTCCATGGTCTTCGGATGGCTAAGGAGATGAACCTAAGCCGAGTTAAGTGCTTCGGTGACTCGGATCTGGTGGCTCGACAAGTGTCCGGCACTTGGGATTCCAAGGACCCACTAATGGCAGCATATCGTCGTGAGGTGGATATTGTTGCAGGTCACTTTAAAGGTTATCAGGTGGATCATGTGGACCGGCGGAAGAATGAAGCGGCGGACGCTTTAAGCCGCCTGGGTTCCCAATGTAAACCGGTTCCACCTAATGTCTTCCTGGATGTTTTGCATAATCCGTCTGTCAAGCTCCCTGGTGAAGAGGATTTGGCTGTTCCTGATCCGGAGGCTCAGTTGGTGGCGGCTCTTCATGTTATCCCGGATTGGACGGTTCCATATCTGGCGTATATGAACCGGGGCGAGTTACCAGAGGATGAAACTTTGGCCAGGCAGATAATCCGGCGGTCCAAGTCCATGACTATTATCAATGGAGAGTTACATCATTGCAGTGTGACAGGGGCGTTTCAACGCTGTGTGTCTCCTGAGATCCACGAAGGAGATTGTGGTCACCACGCCGGTTCAAAATCTTTGGTGGCCAAGGCATTTTGTCACGGTTTCTATTGGTTGACATCTCATGCTGATGCCGAGGACTTGGTCAAAAGATGTGATGGCTGTCAGAAATTCTCAAGGCGCGCTCCTGTACCGGCTCAGGAATTGTGGATGATTCGAATCACCTGGCCGTTTGCAACTTGGGGGCTGGATATGGTTGGGCCTTTCAAGAGGTCCAAGGACAAGAAGACCCACCTTTTGGTGGCGGATGATAAGTTCACGAAGTGGGTGGAGGCAGAGCCAGTTAGTAAGTGTGACGTAGCCACGGCGGTTCAATTCATCAAAAAGATGATCTTCCGGTTCGGCTTTCCACACAGCATTATAACAGACAATGGTACCAATCTGTCAAAAGGTGCCATGAAGGAGTTCTGTCAACGTGAGCACATCCGGCTTGACGTGTCATCAGTGGCTCACCCACAGTCTAATGGTCAAGCGGAGAGGGCCAATCAAGAGATCTTGAGAGGCATCAAACCCCGGCTTATGGTTCCTTTACAACGGACGCTAAGTTGTTGGGTTGAGGAGTTACCTTCTGTGTTGTGGAGCATCAATACCACACCCAACAGATCGACAGGATACACACCATTCTTCATGGTTTATGGAGCGGAAGCAGTTCTTCCTAGTGACATCCGTCATGACTCGCCTCGTGTAGCGGCATATGTTGAAGCTGACAACGAGAAGGCACGGCAGCAAGCTCTTGACATGTTAGATGAGGAACATGACATAGCGGCAGCCCGTTCGGCGATTTATCAGCAAGATCTGCGTCGTTATCGTAGCCGCCGGGTTAGAACCAGAACCTTTCAAGAAGGTGATTTGGTGCTTCAGCTCATCCAGGATCAGACGGATATGCATAAGCTACCCCCCCTTGGGAAGGACCCTTTGTGGTCAGCAAGAATCTGCACAACGGGTCATACTACCTAATCGATGTTCGAGAGCGCAAAGACTCACGTAAATCGGAGGAGGAGACCAACCGGCTGTGGAATATTGCTATTCTTCGGCCCTACTATACTTGAGCCATAGGCTCTGCTTATGTACATATTATGACATTGTATATATTATGATCAATATAATAAACCGGAACCTTGGCTAAAGCGGGGTATTTGTTGTTTTTCTTACATCATGTGTGGTTACATGGAGCTTACAAAGCGTCGTCCGGTTTACCCCTTGATTTAGCTTCTCAAAGCTTTATATTACATCACTTGGGGGCTTGGTCGTATCCGAACCATAGCTACACCTCTTGATCGGTGCAATGCCACAACATCACTTGGGGGCTTGGTCGTATCCGAACCATAGCTACACCTCTTGATCGGCGCAATGCCACAGCATCACTTGGGGGCTTGGTCGTATCCGAACCACAGTCACACCTCTTGATCGGCTCAAAACCACATCAATCCGGGGCCAAAGAGAGTGTTGTAAAACAACAGCTCAAATATAGGCACCCACAGAGCACAGCTCACAATGTTGCTTGGGGATTCTTTGCTGTCGAAATGAACTAAGAATCTACACTTGTAACAGGCTATCAAGCCATGGCTTGGAAGCCTGGTGTATACACCTAAAACCCCGGGTTAACTTGCCTATTTAAGTAAGTCACTCCGCCCAGGTAAACCTGGTATGACCCTTCGAACTTTGACAAGTTACTCTAAAATGAAGACCCTGAACTTGTCAAGTTAAAACGATGATTGGTTAAGGATTGAGGACCATCTTAAAAGGCTTTGCAAAAATGGTTTAACTCTATGGCCTGGCAGCCCATGAAAAGCCTCGAATTTGGGGCCTGGCAGCCCGTGAAAAGCCTCGACTACAACGGTTTTTATTTGCCTTTTGCTAAGTTTTCTTTGTTTCATAAGATTTGTGATGTTTTTAAAACCGGTGTTTATCAACCCGGTCAACTACAAGTTGTCAGTACACGATCAAATTATAATCCGGAGTCTATCAGCCCGGTCTGGTTTTGACTCAAAGTCACCAGTATGGAATAAACCGGTGTTTATCACAACCCGGAACGGTTTTATTGTAAACCGACATCATATAACAGGAGTTACTTATCCTCCAGAGTAGGGTTATGGCCCTCACTACAAAGTTGATCGGCCAACATCATGCCTAAAAGTCGCAAGTATTTTATATTTCCATATTTGGTTATCTTTTACAACCTTGGTTACAAATCTTGGTCATATATATATTTGGGTATCATGACCCGCCTGGGGGTAAACCGCCAGGGCGCTTTAAGCTTCTTATCTGCAGGAACAGCTTGAATAAATGGCTATGGATTATAAATATCATATCTTAAGCATGACGGATTAAGCAAGCATAAGTCGCAGATAAATATGCACGAAGGCATACCAGACCAAGTATTTTAACTAGCATATTACAAGGAGTTTCAGTGCCCAAAAGGATAATTGTTTTCTCAAATACATGTTGTAGCATGTAGAAGACTAAACCGGACTCCGGTTCATGGTTGGTCACCAGCTTGGCCTGACGGCTGCGGATCATCTCGCACCGGTTCAACTCCCTCCTCTCTACCTAGTGGCTGGAAATCAACAGTTGCCTAGTCGATCCCAGTTAGGGCTTGGAATACAGCTTCATCGTTTATCAGCGTGGACGGTTCAATGTCAGGGGCATAAGTGTGCTTACGGATTGGTGGGATAAGATTTTGCGCTTATGGAATTGGTGCCGCAACCCGTCTATTCTTATCATCATAGCTCGCCTGATAGTATGAAAGATCTGCCTCTTCAACCAGTTGACAACCAATGGGCGTACTTCCCGGTTTATGATTCGGAGATCATCATTGCCAAATTCTGTTCCATCTTCCTTTAAACTGGGATAGCCTTGGGCTGCCTCCACTAGATCAAAGTCAGGTACCCACGCTTTTGCCCGGGTTAGTGCGGCCAAAGCGCCCATTCTAGCGGCAGACTTTTTTAGCTCGTCTACTCGGGCAGGAAGCATAGATATCCTTTCTAAGGTATCCTTGATCAAAGTGGGAGGAGGATTATTATGTGAAGCAGTATAGATGATCCGCTGCGCACCGGTATACAGCTGCTCTATCAGAGTGTAGGCAGCTTTCAACTTCGTCTGTACATCAGAGCCCAGATGGCCAATGCGAGTTCCTGCACCATTGTACACATCAGTAAACCGACAACACATGGGAAAGATAAGTTGAAAGTATGAAGGAAAAGATGTTTACCAAACACATCAGCAGTCATGGCATGAATCTGCCGCTTTACGCCGGTCAGTTCATCAACCACCGGTTTAAGAGCGGCTTCTGCGTTTTCAGCCCTTTTTATCGAAGCGGATTTTTCAGTCCCCCAATCCGCCCGCTCTTTGTTGAAGCCCTCTTTCAGTTTCTCCATAGCGCCTAGAGCGCTGGTCAATTCTTCGTTCGCTTTGGAGGTTTCAGCTTGCTGGGTTTTGAGGTTCTCTTGCAGATCAGCGATTTGGCTTTCCTTCTTGCTCAGTTCAGCCTATAAAGAGACAGATATATAATGAGTTGACAGTACATATTTGAAGTACCAAGCACATAACAAGTTATACCCTTAGTACTTGGGGGCTAATGCATATTTGCTCATAAAATGCTGATATGGGAATTCTTCTACAAAGTCCCGGTTCATCTTTATAAAGTTAAACCGACCCTTGGGGGCTACATGAGTAAAGTTAAGATGCATTGTTGCAAACATGAAATTGTTACTAGGTCCCGGTTTAAATTGGTATCTTAAACAGTTACTTGGGGGCTACTGGAGTTGATAAGCTACAATTAAATATAGGAGAGAAACACTTATGAAGTTACCTCATATCGCTCCTTCATCATATTTACCAAACCGGCTTCATAGTCACGGCTGGTGTATAGATGGTTCAGGAAGCCAGAGTGAAGGTCTTGAGCATTCAGATGGGCATAATTTGACAAATCAGCATTCCATTTGCTTTTGCAAATTGGAGAGAGCTCATCTTTGGCAGTATGCTTTGACAAAGCGACAAATTTGCCCGGAGCGGTATGGCCAGTGCCAGTAATCATAATGTCATCATCTTTGTCATCAGCAGCCGTTACTGGGGTTGGCGGTTTGTCAGTATTTTTAACTGGACTTGTCGGTTTATTGTCAGCTCGGACAGGGCTGGTTGGCTGGTCAGCATGGCTTGTGGTGTCAACTTCTGCCTGATCAGCAACGAAGTCATGATCTTGAGGCGGTGGGTCATTCAGTATGGCATCAATGTTGGTCTCTTCAGGATCTGGAGTTTTCTCCGGTTCAACAGCCACGTCTTCATCAGCCGGTTTATTCAACCGAGCTTTCTTGCTGGGTCTGGGCTTGGCGCTGAGAAAAATAAACATGAGGATCAGTACAATATATCAAAATAGCAACATGAAGGATAACAACAAGTGTATAGCTCACCCAAGAACCGTTTTGAGGGGTGGAAGTTTTGTGGCTAACGACTCGCCAGAAGATGAGTGAGAAGTACCCTGATAATTTGAATCTGACGGGTTAAGTGGCTGGCGGAAATAACCTGCTTTGGGGCATGAAGTATCAATGGGATAAGAGACCTCTGATTGGCGTTTCCGAACTGGACTGTTCGGTATACCGGCGGAGGTAACTACCTGGCCGCTGTGTCGGGTTGTACGGCGAGCCTCGTGCTGCTGCGTCTTCAAAAGAAAGTTTGGGTCCAAGTAAGCAAGGGGGTGAGAAAATTTTACTTTCCCGTTTGCTTGACGGATTTTTGATGTTGGCAGAGGATCTGAATCGGAGGAAAGAATGGTTACCTCTACATCATCAGCATGACTGCGCTCAGCGTCCTCCTGATAATAATCATTTTCAATGAGATGTACGAAAAATGAACCAAGAGAGTCAAGTTCTACCTCTGATTCCGGATTACCCACATCATGATCAGCTGGTAGCTCGGAGGATGCAGTGTTCCTTTTCTTGGCAGGTTTTTTGATAACCTTGGTCTTTGGACGAACTAGCTTGACCGGTTTATCTTGCGGCTTGACAGGTTTGTCTTGTGGTGGATTCTTATTCCATAATGGATCATCACCCTGTCAGAAAATAATCACACTTTCAGAGAATATTTGGACAAAAGCAACTTCAAATAAAAAGATTATATGATTCTTACAACTGGCGGTTTGTTGAAAGCGCAGAAAGGGAGTAGTCCGGTTTGGGCACAGACAGCCTCCGGTTCGTTCAGCATTTTCTTTACAGCCTCAGTGACTTCTGCATCTATAAGTTGAATGTCAATGTGCTGTTGAGCATCCTTCAAACTCCCCGTATACTCACACATCAAACCGGAGCGCCGGCTTAAGGGCAGAATACTCCAGCTTATCCAACAACGAGCAAGATCAACTCCTATCAAACCGTTTGCCATGAAGGCTCTAAGCTTTGATAATTGAGGAGCATAGTTGGCCCTTTCTTTTGCAGTCAACCTCTGAGGAAAAGGATGTGTGTTGCTCAGGCGTTCAGGGCGGTAACCTGGCAGGGGGTTTTCATCAGGTGGAGATGTATCCTTGCAATAAAACCAGGTCTGGTTCCACTCTTTGGGGTGACTGTGGAGCTTGGGGTGAGGGAAAGTGGTTTCCTTCCTTTTCTGAACGGCCATTCCACCCAGTTTCGTATTGGGTCCATCCGAGAACTCTGTGCGACGGTTTAAGCGAAAGAAAACCCTAAACAGTTCGACTATAGGTTCCTCTTGCAGATAAACCTCACGGATGACTTGGAAGTGGCAGATGTTGGTCATAGAATTGGGACCGATGTCTTGAGGGCGCAGCTGAAAATTGGCTAGTACATCTTGGAAAAATTTCGAACCGGGAGGGCTAAAACCTCGACTCAGATGGTCAGCAAACACGACTACCTCTCCGTCCTTGGGTGTAGGAGGATTTGCCGGCCAGGGACCGTCCAGTGGATGACATCTTTCTTGGCTAAAGCGTCCGTTTTAACAAGATTGTTTAACTGTTCTTCGGTTACTCAAGAAGGAGCCCAATTGCATTCATAGACTTGCTTGGCCATAGCAATGAAAGATCTGAAACATGATTATTGCCGGTTTAAGATTTATAATGGACAACTATACAGCGGTATAAGGATGTAAGCATATTGTTAAACCGGAATTGGTTATTCGTAAACCGGAGTCTGACAATGGAAACATTACAATGATGAATGCATTGGCGGTTCAACAGGGGACTAATGGTATCTACTGGGTCATCATTTTGTATATGAAGTTAAACCACCCAATCTGGTATTAAAAGTGTATAAGTGAAGGAAGAAACAAGTTTCACATCTTGCCATGGTAATGTCAGATCTACCGCGCGTTGGGAAAACAAAATATATTCTGACCTAATTTCCAGCGTGTTAAAGGTTCACCAAGTTGAGATGAGTTTTATACGAGGCAGATGTTCTAACAAGGAAGCATGAGTTTAAAGTAAGGCTTTGTAAAAGGCTGATCTAAACTAGCCATTGGTACTGCTAAAGAGAAACAAACAGATTCAAGAACTTTGAAGAACTACAAAGAACGACGAACCGTAATGGTCGATCTGGAGTAAGAAAGGAGGAACGTACTGGTGCTGAGGAAGCAGCGGAGGATTGCCGCGTTTTTCTGGTTCGATCAGGTTGATGCAGCGGCCGTTGCGGAGGAAGAAACGATGGTCGACGGTGGCGGCGGAGCTCCAATGGATGGGCAGTGCAAGGAAGAAGATGAGGTGAAGAGATACGGTGGGGGGAAATGGAAAGACCCCTGGCCCTATTTATAAGGGCAGAAAGATAAGCGTCAGGCGCGAAAATCGAGGAGCCTAAATTTTGGATATGAGGCGGAGCTTTCGCCTCGATTGTCGGAGGCTCATTAATGAAGGTGGATTATACACAGTATTAAATAACAGGTGACGTCACGGCGGTTTACCATGGTCCTAGAAGATGATGTCACGGCGGTTTACAAGATTATGTGAAGATGTTGAAGAATAAATTTTCTTAAGTATTGAGGATTGACATGAACCAGTTCATATCAATCTGGGCCCTAATGTTGGGGATATTACCACTGGGCGTAAACCGGCCAGGAGAGGCCGGGTTAACCCCATAAGTAGTTCATTTGTATCTGAAGTCCATGAAGACAGGCGGTGACGCTTTATGAAGGCCCAGGGCCCAAAGCCGGTTTAAGGCCTGTAGACATAAACCGGCATTGATATGTAAACTTGTGTTGTAAGATAGAAGTAGCAGAGACCGAGCCGGACACGATTATGAGCCGGCCTCGGGATTCTGTAAACCGACGGGCGGCAACCCATGTATATAAGGGGACGACCCGGCGGCGGTTCAAGGACAACAGACAACAACTCGAGACTCAGGCAAAGCGTATTCTCTCCCTGGTCATCGAAACCCCAGCAATTCCATCACAACTAGACGTAGGCTTTTACCTTCATCGTAAGGGGCCGAACTAGTATAAAACTCTCTTGTGTCCCTTGTCCGCTTTAACCCCTTCAAGTTAACCCGTAGCGATGGCTCCACTAAGTCCTTTCTCTAGGACATCTCCCATGACAAAACCACGACAATAAGGATGACAGAATTTTTTTTCGTTCAGCCCAAAATGTCACGGATGTGTCTTTTTTTGTAGTGGTGACGAAGGTGTGGGCGATGGTGGCGGCGAAGCCACACCCTCAGGAGCCTCCTCAGGCGCGAGCCCCTCAAGGTGAGTCAGGTTCTGGCTCCCCTCTTCGAGGCGTGGCGGTGCAGCTAGCTAAGTCGGAGTCGGCGGCATCGCAGACTGTGGCGCCGATGTCGTCAAAAGAGTCGGCACAGTGTTCGCTGGGTCCGTCATCGACGAAGGTGCTGAAGGTGTCATGGCCGACGGTGGAGACGTAGAAGCAGCCTTGGAATGCAAACGTCGATTAGGGTTAGGTGGTGTGACAGCGATGTAGAATTTATCTGGCGTCGAAGACCCCCCCCCCCCCGGAGAGAGGCGTGGAGGAGTTCATCTGCATGGGCACCACTCCACCCGAGGTAGGAGGAACGGAGGAGTCGTTGGACGACGAAGTGGGTTTGGGCATCTTACTAGAATCATTGGCCCTCACTATATCCTCCCTGCCATGTCCTTTGTCGTCCCTGGATCATCTTCGTGCTCCCACACACGAGGCGCGAAATCAGCATCAACACGGAAATCTGATTTTTCCAGGCTATACGGTAGCGCGTAACCCTTCCTTTGAACAACCACGTCCGAAGAAAGAGAGTCAACTGTGCTGCTCTTGAAAGCATCGAGGTTCAGCACCACTACCTGAATACGAACAATTCCTCTTCGACGCAAGCAGAGAAGGTCAACATCCAGAGTCGCGCCAATCACCGAGCCGACCGCCCAGAGACCCAAGAAGTGACGAAGAGTGTGAGGCACCCCATGCAAATGTACCCAAATAGGTAGTAGGTCGAATCAATGTGGTAACTCCTCCGACTTCCATGGGTTAAACTCGATAGTAACATTGTGAGACTTGATGAAGACAGCAAACCCGGTTACCCTCTGTAGAACTTCCTCGCTTGGGAAGGACATGAGAGAAGCGTCTTGGCCATGCGGTATAGCCTCCCAATTCCAGTGCTACTAAAACTGAGCAATCTTAGCAACCTCTGCCTCCACTATACTGGGATTGATAGAGCCGCCAGATATCGATACCAACGCTGTTGGTGAATCCTTTGGTGAGAGATCCTCCCTACAGATATTGTCGGGCATCTGAAAGAAGGCCATATTTTCAGTTCCATATCCGCAAAGCATCGCCACCGGCTTCAGCATTTTGAGTGCAGGACCCCGACGCATGGTCATCGGGTGATTATACTTGCTGCAAATAAAACAATATTGTTGAGTCTCGCAGTCGTCAGCAATGCGTCCAGCAGCTTGGCACTTAGAACACCACAACTTTTTCGGCGCTGCTGCGACTTTGGCTGCCTCAGAAGGTTGAATCGTGTGTGGTGACTGATTCTGCAGAAGGACCAACTGCATTGGGGTAAAATTCCCTTGTCCCGCTGGCATGGTCAACGTAGAGGCAACCACGGGCACCTGAGATGGTGGTGTCAACATTGGAGCAGCAGGTGGAGGAACAACAGGCGGAGGCACTGCTCCCTGTTGATGCTTATGGCGGCCTCCCTTGCCTCCCTTCGGCTTGTGAGGGCATGCATTGGAAACGGCCCCGGTGGCAGCAGAATTATACGCCGGTTTGGCGTTAAAGGTGGGAGTCGTCTGCACGCCGGCGGGAGCACCATACTGCTGCAACTGAGTATTCCCTGTAGGTTGATAGGAGAGCACTGTCGGCTGTCGTTGTTGCTACGCGAACCCAACTGAAGGTTGAAGAAGATATGGCTGCTGCTGCATATACTGTCCCGGTGTACCGATGAAGTGCTGCTGGAACGACACTTGGTATACCTGTGGCTGCTGCACTGGCGTCTGATACACCGGCGGCTGATGTGCCGACGCGAAGGGGCCCTGCGGCACCAGAGCTTGCGATGGCTGCACCAGCTGGTAGACCCCTGGGGCGAAGCCTGGAGCACCCTCCCGAGGGAGAAGGATAACGTGGTTGTGGGGCTGGTGACCGGTGGTGAGGCCGGGCGGCGCAGCCGGATCGACTCGTGTCATGGCAGGAGAGCGGACGAGGTCGCGAAGGTTCGAGTGAAATTAGGGTTCGGTGCTTGCCCCACCCGAAACCACAAGTGGCCAAGCCAACAACTGAGATTGACCATACGGAGTGGACGTGCAGGATTCGTCCGGACCCGAGTCTGACCTGGCCCTGCCGCAAACGTCGGATCGAAAGTTTGAATTGCCTCCGACGAGGTGGTTCGCGCTGGCTAGCCTGAGGTCCGCGCTGGTGAACTGGACTGCTGCGAGGACTCCTATTCGCCTAGGCACACTTGCGACAGAAGATCACCGATTGTCCATGAAGGCGAGATCCGAGGTGGCGGGATCGGGCCGATCCAAGGCCTGATGAGAGCCTTAGACCGAGCAGGAACCCCGAAGACGCCGCGAGTGGTCGTGGCAGGCGTCCTTGGTGGATCATCCCGAGTGATCGTGTTGGGAATCCTGGCCACCTCCGGCAAGACCGATGACGCCGATTCCCTATGCTACTCTGACCTACACACACGAGAAACCTCAGCTGTCTGTCGACATGACGGTCTCTCCCACACCATTGACGTCGGGGTAGGATATCCAATGTCTGTCCAAAACTCCTTAGCGAACTCCTCGTCAGTCTTCCTCCGGCGAGTCGCACACGACAGCGAAGGAGTGGCGTCGACTGCGGAGACCTCACTCGCATGAACCGCATCGCCTGCATCAATCGTCTCTAGGCAGGAGAACCTGGATCCAGACTCCGTCGTCGCTGGCGACCAGCACGGCACCAGAGTCAGGCGCCTCCTAGAGTCGACCCGCATGAGCCGCTTTTCAGGTTGATATTAGTGATTTCTCTTTAAAAATTGGGGATAATTTCACTTCCCCGGCCTCTGCACTAACTAGGGATGCATGCGGCCATTTTAGTATGAGTACCAAGATAATCATGGTCCTTAGAATTTTTTAAATAAGTATCAAGATATTTTTTGATGTGTGGTTCCACCACACATTAAATCTGATCCTCAATAAATGGGGGAAAACCCCTGTGCATCACCTGCCAATTCTAGGAATTGAACTCGGGTCGTTAGGCTGCACAACCGCATGCCCAACCACTGAGCCAAGGCTCTCTTTGATGTTTCAAAGAGATGGCCGGATTCACGTCAAGGTCTAAAAACTTTGATGAATCACCGGCCATCTCTTCCACTTGATACGTCCATTTTGCATCATACTTTTATATCAATATTTATTGCATTATAGGCTGTTATTACACATTATGTCACAATACTTATGCTTTTTCTCTTTTATTTTACAAGGTTTACATGAAGAGGGAGAATGCCGGCAGCTGGAATTCTGGGCTGGAAATCGTCACCATCGTCATCACCATCGATCCTCTCAGCGGGAGGGGGCCAATCTCCATCAACATCTTCACCAGCACCAGCTCCTCTCAAACCCTAGTTCATCTCTCGTATCCAATCTTTGTCTCAAAACCTCAGATTGGTACCTGTAGGTTGCTAGTAGTGTTGATTACTCTTTGTAGTTGATGCTAATTGGTTTATTTGGTGAAAGATCATATGTTCAGATCCTTTATGCATATTAATACCCCTCTGATTATGAACATGAATAATATGATTTTTGAGTAGTTATGTTTTTTCCTGAGGACATGGGAGAAGTCTTTTGCTAGAGAAACTAAAATTTGATCTACAGAACTACAAGTCCCCCCGCGTCGTCTTCCCCCTAGGGCGACTCGGGCGGCCAGAAACCTTGCCGCCGCTGCTGCAAACTCCCTCCTCCTCTCCCTCCGTCGCCGCCGGAAGACGCCGCCGGGCTAAGCCCAGGGACCGACGGCGGTGGCGGGGGATGTCCTCTCTCGCGCGTCTCCGGGGTGGGGCGGACCCCAAGGTGTGTGGTGGCGCGACCGATCTGGGATCTGCGGGGCGGCGGATGGCTGGAGGCGGCGGGAGGCCGGCCCGTCCTCGGACGGCGATGGCTTGGCGCGGCGGAGGCCAGGGCTGCGAGCGCTGCGGATGGCCCTTCGGGCGGCGGCGGCGGCTGCAGTCGACGGCGGCCGGCTTGGCTGCGGTGGCGTGCATGCTCCCTTCAGATCGGCGACGGCGGCGTGGAGGGCCTGGTGGTCTCGTCGGCGGCACCTCCGATCAGATCTGTTCTGACCGGTGCAGCCGGCGGTGGTGGTCATCTCTTCCGTCAGAGGTGATCGGCCTGAGGCTGGGTGTTCGGATATCGGGATCCATCATCTGGCACCAGCTGCGAGTCGGGAAGACATAGTTCCCGGTGAAAACCTGTAACATCCCAAATTTTCAATTTGAAATGTTATACATAGATCCTTCTTGCATAAGATATTTTATTGCATTTGTTTTGCTATCCTAGAAATTCTATGCAACTCAAGGACCCACGGAGAGAGTTGGGGATTTCATTATTTTCATATTTGGGTTTTCTCAAATTTTGAAAATAGGATCATTGTTTTAATTATTTTCTCTCAGAAAATATTTCATATCAATTATATGAGAGGGGATAATATGACTTCTCCAAGAATAATGAAATATTGGAGGAAAAATATTAAAAACAAATATGCGTTTTGATTTTATTTGGATTTTATTTGATTTTATTTGAACTAGGAAAAAAATATGCGTTTTTCAAAATTGCATTTTAGGCCCAAATAAAAGTTCTTCTTGTTCTAAATATTTTATTTAGACGGAGAAAATTTGTTTTGGCATTTTTAGATTTTTATTTATTTTTCTAGGATTTATTTGAATTTTAGCGAAATTGATTTAAAAAAATATCGCCCGCAGACCGAACTGGGCCGAAGGCCCAGCCGACCCATCTGCCCGCGCTGCCTCGCCCGAGCGTGGCCGAGCCGGACTCCCGCCGGAGTCCGGGTCAGCGCCGCCGCCGCCGCCTGGGGGTGCCCCCTCCCCCAAGTCGGACGCCCCCCGACCCCTTTAAGTAGCGCCGCCCGCCGCCACCTCTTCGCCACCCCGAGCCGAGCAGCCCCGCCACCGAACGCCGCCGCCCGCGCCGCCGAACACGGCCGCCGCAGGGAGCCGGCGCCGCCCGCCCTCACCGCCGCCCTGCCGCCCGACGCCAACCCCGCC
>NC_057814.1:98323162-98346966 GCF_018294505.1 Triticum aestivum | reverse complement strand
GGAGCCCGCCGCCGGAGCCGCCGCCGTCCCGCGCCTCGCCGGAATCCTGCCGGACCCGAGGTAGCCGCCGCCGCCGGTCTTTCCCGGAAAACTGTAACTCCCCACAAAAAATCTTATTTGGTTTTATTAATTTCCTTTTTAGGGGAAGGAGGTTATTTAAATTTTTTTTAAAACCTCTCCTTCTCAAAAACCTTTAAGGCAAGTATTTTATGTGTTCTTCCCAACATTTACTTTGGTCTTGTGGGCTTCTCATTTAGTGTTGACTCAACACAAATATTTTCTTTGGGAAAGTCTTTGAAATCCTTTCTTTTAAAAATAACCATATGACTTATGAACTGATTCTTCCTCATTCAAATTTTTTTTCTTGCCATGCCCTAGGTTGAAAATTTTCTTCCAAAACCCCTCCCTCCACTTTCAGTCAAGTCAAATATCCAATCCCAGCAAGTTCAACCCATTTTGATTTTGACTCTATTTATTTTATCCTCAAAACTATTTCTGTCATTTATTTTGAACCTTAGTGGTTTACAAAGGAACCACCAGATCCCTTTTGAGTTTTGGTTCCAAACAAACTCCTCTGACTAGTCCTTAGTACCCCCAACCTAGATCCCTCAAGATCCACTTGTCCACAATTCAAATTTTTCAAATTTTGCTTGCTGCAAGTTTAGACCAGATTTGCCATTTTGGGTGAAATTCATTATTATTCTTCTCCAAAAATTCTGAGATAAACCAGGCAGCCCCCAGATGCATTGAGAGACCACCTCACCAAAGATCAGCTCCAGAAATTTTTTCCACATACCAGAATCATTCCACCAACAGAAAATAGCTACATTTGCAAAAATGCTGAAAAAGCACTAAAGACGCTAATAACCAATTAACGATCGCACCTAGTGGCTTCCTACAGTCAGCCTGGCTCTGATACCAAGCTAGTCACGACCGATTTTCCAATAAATATTTATTGAGAAACCGATCCCTTTTACGGACCACTGGAAAAGAATCCTTCTCACTGGTAGACAATTTCTTGATCACAGAAGGAAAACCAGGAGTACTAAATATAATACAAGGTTGAGCGGAGACGGCTCAACAATTTATTACAAGCACGCCGATAATACATAAAGGCGGATAGGGTGGCATAACTACTGACTCACAATAAAAAAACGGTGGTGGATATGTCACAGCGAAGTGGGTGACATGACTCCTGAATCTAACATCTCTTCGAGCGTCGGAGTGAGGCTCGAGGATTCTTATTGCGGGTGGCGGAAGCGTATACAAAACAAGTGACCAATATCCAGGATCGCACGGGACTGACTGGGACTCCTCTAGGCGTCGGATTCACTATCAAACTCTTCATCCATGAGATCGCCTTCGTCAACATCTGGCCAAATCAACAAGCCAGGTGAGTACTATGGAAGTACTCGCAAGACAGTTCGGACATAAGATATAACAGATGTAAACATGATGCAGATGAACAGATTAATAGAGCGCACTCAGACAATGAGATAGCAATGCATGGGAAATAAAAGGGAAGTCGGGCGGTAGTCCTCCCGAAATCCCAATGTAATGCTGAAGACCAATCGAGTGTCTGAATGACTCCTCGAAAGGATACAAATAAAATAACAATGCCGCAGTCGGGCGTCAAGGCGACACCACATCAAGGGCTTATAATGGAAAATAAAAGACAGTACGTGGCACAGTTGGACGTCTGAGCGACATCACATAAAGGGCTTATATCAAAAATAAACAACGAGCGTGACACAGTCGGACGTCTGAGCGACATCACATAAAGGGCTTATATCAAAAATAAATAACGAGCGTGCCACAGTCGGACGTCTGAGCGACATCACATAAAGGGCTTATATTGAAAGTAAATGACAAGAGTGCCACAGTCAGACGTCTGAGCGACATCACATAAAGGGCTTATATTTCATAACTTAATATTTCCGTAGCTCATGAATTTAAATCATTTCAAGGGAATATTCAGGTACGAGATAAATAAAAGGTTAGTCCATCCACAGGAATAACAATTCAACCGGTTTACCACTCAAGCTTGTTCACCGGGGATTTAGCACGGTGGCTGACATAGGGACTGACATGGATACGGATATACTGGCCATGGTCCTTGACCATGGACACGATGACTCGGAAGGATTTGACTCTGCAGAGTTTGTACTCTTAACCATAGCCAACGGATTTCAGTAGTCACAAGGGACTAGTTCCGTTTACGGTGTTTTAGGAGAAACACATCTAACCAGTACAAACCCATTCAACATTCCGATGCCAGGAATCACCCTCGGCAACGTTCAAGAAAAACTTTGAGACGGGGAGGCTACAACCTGGCGTAGCATGGGATCAAATTTATACCGCGCGCTCTAAGGGGTGCCCCCCTCTTGGTCCCAACCGGAAACACCCATGCCCCCTGACCGGATGACTGGCTTTAATCCAGGGCCATGGAACCCTCATTCCGGCCCCTCTATTTGGTGTGTACAAGGAAAGAGGTTAACAACTTACTAAACCGTATTCTTTGCAGAAAACATGTGGCAGCATGAAAGGGGGTAGAACGGTAACATGACTCAGTCCACGTTAACGTCGGAGTTTATCGGATGACGTAAGACTGGCATGCTACAACAATACCATCTTACTACCTTTCATGTCACCACATGATCAGGTCATCTCTCATCAAAGATCACAGTAACTTCGAAACACAGGGTTAGTTGCCTTGCATGCAACGTAATACTCATCGATGCTCATATGCCATGCACAAACAATTCAAGCAAACATGCAAAACACCTATCATATCAGAGGTTCAAACATGCTTGCCTGGTTCGGAGAAGTCGGGGTCTAGCTCGGCGAAGTTCGCGGCTCCATCACCTCCTCCGGAACCTACGGTATAACGACACCGTTCGCTAACGTGAACATCGTTGCGTGCATAATAATTGTTCCAAAAAATTTCCAAATAAATACTATAAAAAACTAGACAAAAATATAAGACTGACAGAAAAAGAATCAATCAAAAACCATCTTTTGTTAAAAAGATATAAGGGCTTTAGTCCAAGGACTGATCTGTGATGAAACAGAAAAACCAGGGACTTGTCTGAAAAACCAAAAAACGGTTCGGTAAGGAATACGTCAGCCCAGAAGGAAAACACATTCTGCCCAAAGGCGTTTTCAGAAAACGGTTCGAGGGGAATAGAAGAGAGGCTGACGGGGGGGTCCCACCCGTCAGGTTCAAAAACTCCCAACGGAGCTCGCCGGCGCCCGAAGGCTGCGGTGGTCGCCGGCGTTGAACCACGGCGAGGCAGAGAGATCGGAGGGTACCAACAGGTTCAGGGTGTTCTTCCGCGTCGGTGGGTGGTGGACTTGGCCGTCGGAGAGCACCACGTCGACGGCGACACTATCTCCGGCGGACGGTGGTTCGGGCGATGTTGGACTGCTCCGGTGGGTGCTGCAAGTGTCAAATTGATGCGCGGGTCAGAGATGTGGATGTACTAGGAGGCTACTGGCAAGAGCTGAGGGGTAGGGGTGCACGCACGGGAGTGAATCGCGCTGGATCCCGAAGCGGGTCGAGGCGGCCGTAGTTGGGGAAGAAGACTCCCTCGGGGCTCTCCCAGTGGCTTGGCGTGGTACTGGTGGTGTGTAGAGGTGGTGTGGGTTCGAGTTCGATCTCGGGGTCTCCTTTTATAGGCGATCCGAGGGGTTGGCCGTGAACGGGATAGCTCCGGCGAGCAATTACGGCGAGGCAGAGGTTGGGCAGGGGATTTAGTAGGCTAGGCACCATCTGGGAGGATCACTGGCGCCGTTTCTCCGCTAAACCTCGGTCGGGCTAGGTGTAATGCGCCGGTCCTCGACGGAATGGCCGTACGGGCACGGCGGCGGCAGGGAGCGCGCTCCGCGCCTACCAGTTCACGACGACGGACTGCAGCGTGCACGGGTGAGTGGATGGCCACGCGGTGGCCTCTGGTGGCTTGGGCGGCGCTGGACGGCGCCGTCCAATGCTGCGCCTCTCTCTGGCAGCCGCAAAGGGCGCTGCTGCCGGCGCTCATGGGGTGGCGCACCTCCTCCTGCTCATCGCCGACGCCCGCAAGCTTCCAGGCGATCGTGCGGCGCAGGGATAAGAAGGAGGCACAGGGCGCACGGCGCCACCCCGGCTGCTGGCGAGATCGAGAAGGGGTTCTGAAGAAAACGACAGTGCTCACTGAAACTGTAACTCTGAATTTCTGAACTTGACAGTAACAGTGCCCTTCAGGTGCTCGACGAAATGATTTGGCATGAAGAAATTTTTTTCTGGAGCTGGGAGTTGGTGAGGTGACCTCTCAATGCATCCAGAGGCTGCCTGAATTTTCTCAAATTTTTAGGAGGAGAAAACAATTGAATTTCATCAAATTTGGCAAATATGGTCGAAACTTGCAGCAAGCACAATTTGACATTTTTGAACTGGAGACCAGTGGATCATCATGGATCTTGGTTGAGGGCTCTAAGGACTAGCCAGGGAAAATGGTTTGGAGGCAAAACTCAAAGGAGAAAAGGTTGTTCCTTTGTAAATCTCCAAGGGCCAAAGTAGAGGGCAGAAAATATTTTTGATAAGAACTAAATGGAAGAAAAAATCATGGGGAGGTTCAACTTGCTGGATTTGAAGTATACCTTGACACAAAGATGGGAGATAACTTTTGGGAGGGGATTTCCACTCATGTCATGGCAAGAAGGGATTTTTGAAAGGGGAAAAGATCACCCCAAATGCCATGGGGCTATTTAAAAAGATTTTCAAAAATTCTTTTTCCCAAAGGAAAAACATTTGTGATGAGTCAACATAAGATGGAGAAAAACCTCCAAGACCAAAATCAAGTCTTGGGTGAATCCAAACAAAATACTTGTCACAAAAGGAAATTTTTGAGAGGGAGAGTTCTTTTAGAAGAAATTTTTTAAATGACCTCCCTCAAATCAAATAAAAGTTTGAAAAAGTCAAATAAAATTTTTTGGTGTCACAACACCTACCCCCTTAGGAAAAATCTCGTCCCCGAGATTTCAGCTGATCCTCAAATTGATGTGGGTACTCTGCCTGAAGAAAATCTTCTCTTTCCCATGTAGCTTCATCCTCGGTGTGATTGCTCCACTGAACCTTGAAATTTTTTGTTGTTTTCTGACGGGTCCTCCTTTCAGACTCTTCCAATATTTTTACTGGCCGCTCTATGTAGGTGAGGTCTGGTTGCACATCAATGCTCTCGTGAGATACATGCTTCTCCGGGTTGCTCACACATTTCCTCAACTGTGAGACGTGGAACACGTCGTGGACGTCTGACAGCTCTTTGGGTAGGTCTAGTTGGTAGGCTACTGTGCCTCTTCGCGCTACTATACAGAAGGGTCCAATAAATCTCGGGGCTAGCTTCCCTTTAATTTTGAACCGTTACAGGCCTCGCATAGGAGACACTCGTAGGTATACGTAATCACCGGGTTCAAAGCTGACCTCACGATGTTTTCGATCGTAATAGCTCTTTTGTCGGCTTTGAGCTGTCTTGAGTCTGTCCCTGATCTGTTTAACTTTCTCCTCGGCTTCCTTGAGCATGTCTGGGCCGAAGATACGACTGTCACCTGTTTCTGACCAATTTACTGGGGTACGACATCTCCATCCGTACAATGCTTCAAAAGGTGCCATTTGTAGGCTGGCTTGCTAACTGTTGTTGTAAGCAAACTCGACATACAGCAAACTTTCTTCCCAACTGGATCCATAGGTGAGCACACAGGCTCTCAGCATGTCCTCTAGGACTTGGTTCACGCGTTCCGTTTGTCCATCAGTCTGAGGGTGGTACGCTCTACTGAATGCTAGTTGCATGCCCAGAGCTTGTTGTAAGTGATCCCAGAATTTAGAGACAAATTGAGTGCCTCGGTCGGATATTATAGTCTTTGGGACTCCATGCAGACAAACTATATGGGAGAGATAAAGCTTAGCTAGCCTTTGAGTGGAGTAGGTCGTCTTCACGGGAATGAAATGTGCTACCTTGGTTAGCCTATCTGTGATGACCCATATGGCATCATTTCCGCGTTGTGATCGAGGTAGTCCGATGATGAAGTCCATTCCAATTTCATCCCATTTCCACTCAGGTATCCTGTTTGGCTGTAGTAGCCCTGCTGGCTTTTGATGCTCGGCTTTTATGCGCTGACATGAATCGCAACAAGCAATGAATGCGGCTATATCCCTTTTCATACCTTGCCACCAAAATCTTTCCTGAATGTCTTTGTACATTTTGGTTCCTCCAGGGTGGATCGAATATGGGGCGGTGTGGCTTTCGGTTAGGATTTGTTGCTTGAGTTCCTCAATGTTTGGTACGCAAAGTCTGTCCCCGTACCATAATATTCCCTCATTGTCTGTGACGAACTCTGAAGCCTTGCCAAGGCTCATTTTTCTCTTTATACCTTTGATGCTGGGATGTCCCTGTTGAGCCTCCTTAATTTGTTCCATTAGGGTGGGATGTATCTCTAGATTTGATACGTTGCCCTCAGGGACTAACACCATGTTGAGTCTAGCAAACTCCTGCTGAAACTCAGGCCTCATGTTCTGTGGAGTGTCGTTACCCGGGCTGGGGTTCCGACTAAGAGCATCTGCCACTACATTTGCTTTCCCTGGATGGTAGTGAATGCCGACATCATAGTCCTTGACCAATTCCAACCAGCGTCGTTGTCGTAAATTTAGCTCTGGTTGTGTGAAAATATTTTTAAGGCTCTTATGATCCGTATATATTTCACAACGATTTCCCAACAGAAAGTGCCTCCACTCTTTGAGTGCATGGATGACTGCTGCTAGCTCCAAGTCATGAGTAGGATAATTTTCCTCATGCTTCCGTAGTTGCCTAGAAGCATACGCGACAACTTTGCCGTCCTGCATTAGTACGCACCCGAGGCCCTTCCGGGATGCGTCACAATACACTTCAAAACTCTTGTGTATGTCTGGCACAATCAAAACCGGTGCTGTTGTTAGTTTCTTCTTGAGCTCTTGGAAGCTTTTCTCGCACGCTTCAGTCCATACAAATTTCTTGTCTTTCTTGAGCAACTGTGTCATTGGTTTTGCCAGAGTGGAGAATCCTTCAATAAATCTTCGGTAATATCCAGCCATTCCTAGGAAACTCCGTACATCTATTACGTTGGCTGGCGGTTTCCAGTCAAGTATGGCTTTGACTTTTTCTGGGTCTACTACCACGCCTTCTTGGGTCAATATATGGCCTAGAAAACCAACTTGTCTTAGCCAAAATTCACACTTGCTAAATTTGGCGTATAACTGATGTTTCCTTAATTCTCCCAATACAATTCTGAGATGTTCAGCATGTTCTTCTGGTGTCCTTGAGTATACCAGAATATCATCAATGAACACCACAACAAATTTGTCCATAAATTTCATAAACACTTTGTTCATGAGGTGGACAAAATATGCGGGGGCGTTTGTCAGTCCAAACGGCATTACTGTGAACTCATATAATCCGTATCTGGAGGTGAATGTTGTCTTAGGGATATCTTCTGTCCGTACTTTTAATTGATGATATCCTGATCTTAAATCAATCTTTGAGAACACCTTGGCTTGTGCGAGCTGGTCAAATAGGTCATTTATCCGTGGCATCGGATATTTGTTTTTGATGGTGACCATATTGAGAGCTCGATAGTCTATACACAACCTCAGTATCCCATCCTTTTTCTTGGAGAATAATACTGGTGAACCCCATGGTGAGGAGCTGGCCCGAATAAATCCTTTGTCCAGTAATTCCTTTATTTGCTTCTTCAATTCTACCAACTCGGATGGTGCCATTCTATAAGGTTTCTTGTAGATGGGGGTGGTGCTAGGTGCTAGTTTGATGCTGAACTCTATCTCTCGGTCTGGTGGCATGCCTGGTAGTTCATCTGGAAATACGTCGGGAAACTCGCAAACCACTGGAACTTTTCTCAGTTCTGAAATGTCCACTTTGTTCAACTTTGGTTGCCGTGACCGTGGTCTCTCTTGAGCTGTAACTTTTATTGTCTTGCCGTGATGATGAGTGAGAATCACAGTCCGATTGAAACAGTCAATAAATCCCTTGTTGGTGGTCAACCAGTCCATTCCTAGGATAACATCCAGTCCTTTATTTTCCAACACAATGAGATTAGCCTGAAACTTTAGTCCTTCGAATTCAATAATCACTCCTTGGTAGTAACTCTGAGTGATCTGCTTATTCCCGGGGGACTTGATGATCATAGATTTTTCCAAAGGAAGTATCGGAAAACCATGTTGCAAAACAAAACTCTTCGAAATGAACGAGTGAGAAGCTCCAGAATCAAACAAAACCGTGGCAGGTATTGTGTTGATAGGGAACGTACCGAGTACGATGTCTGGGGCATTCTCTGCTTCTTCCTTGGTTACATGGTTCAGGTGACCCTTCCTGTGATTGTTGTTGGGATTGAAATTGTTACACTTGGGGGCTGGATTGTTCCCACCATTGTTCGGCTTGGGGGCCGAGTTCCTTGGTTTTGGGCACTGCTTGGCATAGTGCCCTTCCTCTCCACAAGCATAGCAAGTGACCCCTGGACGGTATGTAAAGTCCTTGTCCCTGGAATGAAACTATCTGGTTGGCCTAAGAGCAGTAGTCGTGGATTTTCTCGCTTCATTCCTCTGAACATCAGTCTTGCTTCGGTTGTTGCGAGCAAGAGTCGTCTTGTCCCTCTTTCGCTTACGAATATCCTCCAGACTGCGGCGCTCATTCTCCAAAGTAATGGCCTTGTCAACTAGAGTTTTGAAATCTGGGAAAGTGTGTACGACCAGTTGGCATTTTAATGTTGGCGCCCGGCCGTCCAAGAATTTTTCCATCCTTTCGTTCTCAGTCATATGCTCATCGTAGGCATAACGAGATAGCTGGGTAAACTGACTGTTGTATTCCGTCACTGTCACGCCTCTCTGCTTGAGGTCATCAAATTCTCTTTTCTTGATTTTTATGATGCTCTTGGGGATGTGTGCCCCACGAAAACCTTCCTTAAACTCCTCCCAGGTGATGTTATGTTCACTAGGATGCATGTGTAGGAAGTTCTCCCACCATGCTGCAGCTGCTCCAGTGAGGTAGTGAGGTGCATAAAGCACCTTCTCATGATCAGAACATTGAGCAATAATCAATTTTCTTTCAATGTCTTGAAGCCAATCATCGGCTTCAAGCGGCCTATCAGTGTGAGCAAACGTTGGAGGGCGTGTCTTCTGCAGTTCAGACAACTTGGAGTGTGGTTGGTATGGCTCATGGTGATTTCCCATATTGATGACGTGATTCATCATTTCTTGGTGTGCTGTTGGCTTTGTTCGAAAAGGCGGCATACTTGAGATAAGGCTGCCTCGCTGCCCTGTTGACTAGACTGCCCCTGAGTGAAGTTGTTGCTTGTCTGTGTTCCATAAACTTCTTCTGGTGGGTTTGGCATGGAACGAGTCCACGGACGAGACATTTTCCACTCTGGGGTATTATTTGTGCAAAATTTATGAGAAGAACTGTGTGGCACAAGGAAAAATTTGCAAAGACGGAAACTTTAAAAGACCTCAAGATTTTTCAAGAACATAATTGATTGCGCACGGAGAAGGACTGCTTAGCACATATCTTACACGCGATACGCAAACATACGATACATCACTCAGGATGTGCGTACACACTCCTGACATGTTATTAAGGCTAGCACACTCCTCCGGGATCCTACATGATGCGCACATAAATACTACAAACTTATGTACATATAAAACATATCATGCATGCAGACACATCGCGCGGTGACTAGGCGCACTCAGTCGGAGATGGTGAAGATGTCCTTCCCCTTGCCGAGGGTAAGACCCAGCGGTGCAGGAGACTCAACCTCCACCTCCTCCCTAATAGGCTCCAGGCGCGTTGCACTGCGCTGAGGTGATGGCGCGGGTGCGACAGGCGGTGCAGCTATGACTGGAGTAGGAGCAATGACCTGGTCGAACTCCTCAGTGGTAGGCAGACGGCGAGCAGTGGCCAAAATGGCAGGTGAATAGGATGCTGAGGACGAGACGAAAGTCAGTGGCGGTGCCATGTGGAGAAGCTCCCTCCTGTTGGCAGAACAGCCCCGAACTAAGTCCATGCGGGCAGCCACAAGATCGTCCACGAGGTTGTCGAAAGCTTCCTCCAGAGCTTTGAGATACTCAACAAGCATCTCGATAGCTTCATCTCGCTCTCCCCTATGGCAGGCGAATGCATAGTGACAAGTATATGGCACATGGCATGGGAGATAGCGGTACCGACGAGTCTTCATCGAAGGAAGAATATCCCGAAGGCGAGCTATCGCCTCACGAGCGGCCATCTGCATGGCATGCCTCTCCGTAGGCATGGCCCTTCCCACAAAAGGGAAGTGGCGAGACGCAGAACGTCCTCCCTTGAATTGCACCACGGCCTGGTGCATAGACACGTCGTCGCGGAGCTTGTGCTGGTAAAGCGTGAACTCCGGACGAGTCGCTGGCCCGATCGTGAGCTTGGTGATGGAGACGAGGAGTTTGACAAACCCCTCGGGCACATTCGTGAACACCCGAGTCTCGCAGTAGCTGCCAGCAATCTACAAAAGTAGGCAAAAATTCTGAGTAGTCAAATCATAAATTTATGATGACCAACAGAAAATAGCTACATTTGCAAAAATGCTGAAAAAGCACTAAAGACGCTAATAACCAATTAGCGATCGCACCTAGTGGCTTCCTATAGTCAGCCTGGCTCTGATACCAAGCTAGTCATGACCGGTTTTCCAATAAAAATATTTATTGAGAAACCGATCCCTTTTACGGACCAGTGGAGAAGAATCCTTCTCACTGGTAGACAATTTCTTGATCACAGAAGGAAAACCAGGAGTACTAAATATAATACAAGGTTGAGCAGAGACGGCTCAACAATTTATTACAAGCACGCCGATAATACATAAAGGCGGATAGGGTGGCATAACTACTGACTCACAATAAAAAAAACGGTGGTGGATATGTCACACGAAGTGGGTGACATGACTCCTGAATCTAACAGCTCTTCGAGCGTCGGAGTGAGGCTCGAGGATTCTTATTGCGGGTGGCGGAAGCGTATACAAAACAAGTGACCAATATCCAGGATCGCACGGGACTGACTGGGACTCCTCTAGGCGTCGGACTCACTATCAAACTCTTCATCCATGAGATCGCCTTCGTCAACATCTGGCCAAATCAACAAGCCAGGTGAGTACTATGGAAGTACTCGCAAGACAGTTCGGACATAAGATATAACAGATGTAAACATGATGCAGATGAACAGATTAATAGAGCGCACTCAGACAATGAGATAGCAATGCATGGGAAATAAAAGGGAAGTCGGGCGGTAGTCCTCCCGAAATCCCAATGTAATGCTGAAGGCCAATCGAGTGTCTGAATGACTCCTCAAAAGGATACAAATAAAATAACAATGCCGCAGTCGGGCGTCAAGGCGACACCACATAAAGGGCTTATAATGGAAAATAAAAGACAGTACGTGGCACAGTCGGACGTCTGAGCGACATCACATAAAGGGCTTATATCAAAAATAAATAACGAGCGTGACACAGTCGGACGTCTGAGCGACATCACATAAAGGGCTTATATCAAAAATAAATAACGAGCGTGCCACAGTCGGACGTCTGAGCAACATCACATAAAGGTCTTATATTGAAAGTAAATGACAAGAGTGCTACAGTCGGACGTCTGAGCGACATCACATAAAGGGCTTATATTTCATAACTTAATATTTCCGTAGCTCATGAATTTAAATCATTTCAAGGGAATATTCAGGTACGAGATAAATAAAAGGTTAGTCCATCCACAGGAATAACAATTCAACCGGTTTACCACTCAAGCTTGTTCACCGGGGATTTACCACGGAGGCTGACATAGGGACTGACATGGATATGGATATACTGGCCATGGTCCTTGACCATGGACACGATGACTCGGAAGGATTTGACTCTGCAGAGTTTGTACTCTTAACCACAGCCAACGGATTTCACTAGTCACAAGGGACTAGTTCCGTTTACGGTGTTTTAGGAGAAACACATCTAACCAGTACACACCCATTCAACATTCCGATGCCAGGAATCACCCTCGGCAACGTTCAAGAAAAACTTTGAGACGGGGAGGCTACAACCTCGCGTAGCATGGGATCAAATTTATACCGCGCGCTCTAAGGGGTGCCCCCCTCTCGGTCCCAATCGGAAACACCCATGCCCCCTGACCGGATGACTGGCTTTAATCCAGGGCCATGGAACCCTCATCCCGGCCCCTCTATTTGGTGTGTACAAGGAAAGAGGTTAACAACTTAATAAACTGTATTCTTTGCAGAAAACATGTGGCAGCACGAAAGGGGGTAGAACGGTAACGTGACTCAGTCCACGTTAACGTCGGAGTTTATCGGATGACGTAAGACTGGCATGCTACAACAATACCATCTTACTACCTTTCATGTCACCACATGATCGGGTCATCTCTCATCAAAGATCACAGTAACTTCGAAACACAGGGTTAGTTGCCTTGCATGCAACGTAATACTCATTGATGCTCATATGCCATGCACAAACCATTCAAGCAAACATGCAAAACACCTATCATATCAGAGGTTCAAACATGCTTTCCTGGTTCGGAGAAGTCGGGGTCTAGCTCGGCGAAGTTCGCGGCTCCGTCACCTTCTCCGGAACCTATGGTATAACGAAACCGTACGCTAACGTGAACATCGTTGCGTGCATAATAATTGTCCCAAAAATTTCCACATAAATACTATAAAAAACTAGACAAAAATGTAAGACTGGCGGAAAAAGAATCAATCAAAAAGCATCTTTTGTTAAAAAGATATAAGGGTTTTAGTCCAAGGACTGATCTGTGATGAAACAGAAATGAACCAGGGACTTGTCTGAAAAACCAGAAAATGGTTCGGTAAGGAATACGTCAGCCCAGAAGGAAAACACATTCTGCCCAAAGGCGTTTTCAGAAAACGGTTCGAGGGGAATAGAAGAGAGGCTGACGGGGGGGTCCCACCCGTCAGGTTCAAAAACTCCCAACGGAGCTCGCCGGCGCCCGAAGGCTGCGGTGGTCGCCGGCGTTGAACCACGGCGAGGCAGAGAGATCGGAGGGTACCAACAGGTTCAGGGTGTTCTTCCGCGTCGGTGGGTGGTGGACAAGGCCGTCGGAGAGCACCACGTCGACGGCGACACTATCTCCGGTGGACGGTGGTTCGGGCGATGTTGGACTGCTCCGGTGGGTGCTGCAAGTGTCAAATTGATGCGCAGGTCAGAGATGTGGATGTACTAGGAGCCTACTAGCAAGAGCTGAGGGGTAGGGGTGCACGCACGGGAGTGAATCGCGCTGGATCCCGAAGCGGGTCGAGGCGGCCGGAGTTGGGGAAGAAGACTCCCTCGGGGCTCTCCTAGTGGCTTGGCGTGGTACTGGTGGTGTGTAGAGGTGGTGTGGGTTCGAGTTCGAGCTCGGGGTATCCTTTTATAGGCGATCCGTGGGGGTGGCCGTGAACGGGATAGCTCCGGCGAGCAATTACGGCGAGGCAGAGGTTGGGCAGGGGATTTAGGAGGCTAGGCACCATCAGGGAGGATCACTGGCGCCGTTTCTCCGCTAAACCTCGGTCGGGCTAGGTGTAATGTGCCAGTCCTCAACGGAACGGCCGTCCGGGCACGGCGGCGGCAGGGAGCGCGCTCCGCGCCTACCAGTTCACGACGACGGACTGCGGCGTGCACGAGTGAGTGGATGGCCACGCGGTGGCCTCTGGTGGCTTGGGCGGCGCTGGACGGCGCCGTCCAACGCTGCGCCTCTCTCTGTTAGCCGCAAAGGGCACTGCTGCCGTCGCTCACAGGGTGGCGCACCTCCTCCTGCTCGTCGACGACGCCCGCAAGCTTCCAGCAATCTACAAAAGTAGGCAAAAATTCTGAGTAGTCAAATCATAAATTTATGATGACCAACAGAAAATAGCTACATTTGCAAAAATGCTGAAAAAGCACTAAAGACGCTAATAACCAATTAGCGATCGCACCTAGTGGCTTCCTATAGTCAGCCTGGCTCTGATACCAAGCTAGTCATGACCGGTTTTCCAATAAAAATATTTATTGAGAAACCGATCCCTTTTACGGACCAGTGGAGAAGAATCCTTCTCACTGGTAGACAATTTCTTGATCACAGAAGGAAAACCAGGAGTACTAAATATAATACAAGGTTGAGCAGAGATGGCTCAACAATTTATTACAAGCACGCCGATAATACATAAAGGCGGATAGGGTGGCATAACTACTGACTCACAATAAAAAAACGGTGGTGGATATGTCACACGAAGTGGGTGACATGACTCCTGAATCTAACAGCTCTTCGAGCGTCGGAGTGAGGCTCGAGGATTCTTATTGCGGGTGGCGGAAGCGTATACAAAACAAGTGACCAATATCCAGGATCGCACGGGACTGACTGGGACTCCTCTAGGCGTCGGACTCACTATCAAACTCTTCATCCATGAGATCGCCTTCGTCAACATCTGGCCAAATCAACAAGCCAGGTGAGTACTATGGAAGTACTCGCAAGACAGTTCGGACATAAGATATAACAGATGTAAACATGATGCAGATGAACAGATTAATAGAGCGCACTCAGACAATGAGATAGCAATGCATGGGAAATAAAAGGGAAGTCGGGCGGTAGTCCTCCCGAAATCCCAATGTAATGCTGAAGGCCAATCGAGTGTCTGAATGACTCCTCGAAAGGATACAAATAAAATAACAATGCCGCAGTCGGGCGTCAAGGCGACACCACATAAAGGGCTTATAATGGAAAATAAAAGACAATACGTGGCACAGTCGGACGTCTGAGCGACATCACATAAAGGGCTTATATCAAAAATAAATAACGAGCGTGACACAGTCGGACGTCTGAGCGACATCACATAAAGGGCTTATATCAAAAATAAATAACGAGCGTGCCACAGTCGGACATCTGAGCAACATCACATAAAGGTCTTATATTGAAAGTAAATGACAAGAGTGCCACAGTCGGACGTCTAAGCGACATCACATAAAGGGCTTATATTTCATAACTTAATATTTCCGTAGCTCATGAATTTAAATCATTTCAAGGGAATATTCAGGTACGAGATAAATAAAAGGTTAGTCCATCCACAGGAATAACAATTCAACCGGTTTACCACTCAAGCTTGTTCACCGGGGATTTACCACGGAGGCTGACATAGGGACTGACATGGATATGGATATACTGGCCATGGTCCTTGACCATGGACACGATGACTCGGAAGGATTTGACTCTGCAGAGTTTGTACTCTTAACCACAGCCAACTGATTTCACTAGTCACAAGGGACTAGTTCCGTTTACGGTGTTTTAGGAGAAACACATCTAACCAGTACACACCCATTCAACATTCCGATGCCAGGAATCACCCTCGGCAACGTTCAAGAAAAACTTTGAGACGGGGAGGCTACAACCTCGCGTAGCATGGGATCAAATTTATACCGCGCGCTCTAAGGGGTGCCCCCCTCTCGGTCCCAATCGGAAACACCCATGCCCCCTGACCGGATGACTGGCTTTAATCCAGGGCCATGGAACCCTCATCCCGGCCCCTCTATTTGGTGTGTACAAGGAAAGAGGTTAACAACTTACTAAACTGTATTCTTTGCAGAAAACATGTGGCAGCACGAAAGGGGGTAGAACGGTAACGTGACTCAGTCCACGTTAACGTCGGAGTTTATCGGATGACGTAAGACTGGCATGCTACAACAATACCATCTTACTACCTTTCATGTCACCACATGATCAGGTCATCTCTCATCAAAGATCACAGTAACTTCGAAACACAGGGTTAGTTGCCTTGCATGCAACGTAATACTCATTGATGCTCATATGCCATGCACAAACCATTCAAGCAAACATGCAAAACACCTATCATATCAGAGGTTCAAACATGCTTTCCTGGTTCGGAGAAGTCGGGGTCTAGCTCGGCGAAGTTCGCGGCTCCGTCACCTTCTCCGGAACCTATGGTATAACGAAACCGTACGCTAACGTGAACATCGTTGCGTGCATAATAATTGTCCCAAAAATTTCCACATAAATACTATAAAAAACTAGACAAAAATGTAAGACTGGCGGAAAAAGAATCAATCAAAAAGCATCTTTTGTTAAAAAGATATAAGGGTTTTAGTCCAAGGACTGATCTGTGATGAAACAGAAATGAACCAGGGACTTGTCTGAAAAACCAGAAAATGGTTCGGTAAGGAATACGTCAGCCCAGAAGGAAAACACATTCTGCCCAAAGGCGTTTTCAGAAAACGGTTCGAGGGGAATAGAAGAGAGGCTGACGGGGGGGTCCCACCCGTCAGGTTCAAAAACTCCCAACGGAGCTCGCCGGCGCCCGAAGGCTGCGGTGGTCGCCGGCGTTGAACCACGGCGAGGCAGAGAGATCGGAGGGTACCAACAGGTTCAGGGTGTTCTTCCGCGTCGGTGGGTGGTGGACAAGGCCGTCGGAGAGCACCACGTCGACGGCGACACTATCTCCGGTGGACGGTGGTTCGGGCGATGTTGGACTGCTCCGGTGGGTGCTGCAAGTGTCAAATTGATGCGCAGGTCAGAGATGTGGATGTACTAGGAGGCTACTGGCAAGAGCTGAGGGGTAGGGGTGCACGCACGGGAGTGAATCGCGCTGGATCCCGAAGCGGGTCGAGGCGGCCGGAGTTGGGGAAGAAGACTCCCTCGGGGCTCTCCCAGTGGCTTGGCGTGGTACTGGTGGTGTGTAGAGGTGGTGTGGGTTCGAGTTCGAGCTCGGGGTATCCTTTTATAGGCGATCCGAGGGGGTGGCCGTGAACGGGATAGCTCCGGCGAGCAATTACGGCGAGGCAGAGGTTGGGCAGGGGATTTAGGAGGCTAGGCACCATCAGGGAGGATCACTGGCGCCGTTTCTCCGCTAAACCTCGGTCGGGCTAGGTGTAATGTGCCAGTCCTCGACGGAACGGCCGTCCGGGCACGGCGGCGGCAGGGAGCGCGCTCCGCGCCTACCAGTTCACGACGACGGACTGCGGCGTGCACGAGTGAGTGGATGGCCACGCGGTGGCCTCTGGTGGCTTGGGCGGCGCTGGACGGCGCCGTCCAACGCTGCGCCTCTCTCTGGCAGCCGCAAAGGGCACTGCTGCCGTCGCTCACGGGGTGGCGCACCTCCTCCTGCTCGTCGACGACGCCCGCAAGCTTCCAGCAATCTACAAAAGTAGGCAAAAATTCTGAGTAGTCAAATCATAAATTTATGATGACCAACAGAAAATAGCTACATTTGCAAAAATGCTGAAAAAGCACTAAAGACGCTAATAACCAATTAGCGATCGCACCTAGTGGCTTCCTATAGTCAGCCTGGCTCTGATACCAAGCTAGTCATGACCGGTTTTCCAATAAAAATATTTATTGAGAAACCGATCCCTTTTACGGACCAGTGGAGAAGAATCCTTCTCACTGGTAGACAATTTCTTGATCACAGAAGGAAAACCAGGAGTACTAAATATAATACAAGGTTGAGCAGAGATGGCTCAACAATTTATTACAAGCACGCCGATAATACATAAAGGCGGATAGGGTGGCATAACTACTGACTCACAATAAAAAAACGGTGGTGGATATGTCACACGAAGTGGGTGACATGACTCCTGAATCTAACAGCTCTTCGAGCGTCGGAGTGAGGCTCGAGGATTCTTATTGCGGGTGGCGGAAGCGTATACAAAACAAGTGACCAATATCCAGGATCGCACGGGACTGACTGGGACTCCTCTAGGCGTCGGACTCACTATCAAACTCTTCATCCATGAGATCGCCTTCGTCAACATCTGGCCAAATCAACAAGCCAGGTGAGTACTATGGAAGTACTCGCAAGACAGTTCGGACATAAGATATAACAGATGTAAACATGATGCAGATGAACAGATTAATAGAGCGCACTCAGACAATGAGATAGCAATGCATGGGAAATAAAAGGGAAGTCGGGCGGTAGTCCTCCCGAAATCCCAATGTAATGCTGAAGGCCAATCGAGTGTCTGAATGACTCCTCGAAAGGATACAAATAAAATAACAATGCCGCAGTCGGGTGTCAAGGCGACACCACATAAAGGGCTTATAATGGAAAATAAAAGACAGTACGTGGCACAGTCGGACGTCTGAGCGACATCACATAAAGGGCTTATATCAAAAATAAATAACGAGCGTGACACAGTCGGACGTCTGAGCGACATCACATAAAGGGCTTATATCAAAAATAAATAACGAGCGTGCCACAGTCGGACGTCTGAGCAACATCACATAAAGGTCTTATATTGAAAGTAAATGACAAGAGTGCCACAGTCGGACGTTTGAGCGACATCACATAAAGGGCTTATATTTCATAACTTAATATTTCCGTAGCTCATGAATTTAAATCATTTCAAGGGAATATTCAGGTACGAGATAAATAAAAGGTTAGTCCATCCACAGGAATAACAATTCAACCGGTTTACCACTCAAGCTTGTTCACTGGGGATTTACCACGGAGGCTGACATAGGGACTGACATGGATATGGATATACTGGCCATGGTCCTTGACCATGGACACGATGACTCGGAAGGATTTGACTCTGCAGAGTTTGTACTCTTAACCACAGCCAACGGATTTCACTAGTCACAAGGGACTAGTTCCGTTTACGGTGTTTTAGGAGAAACACATCTAACCAGTACACACCCATTCAACATTCTGATGCCAGGAATCACCCTCGGCAACGTTCAAGAAAAACTTTGAGACGGGGAGGCTACAACCTCGCGTAGCATGGGATCAAATTTATACCGCGCGCTCTAAGGGGTGCCCCCCTCTCGGTCCCAATCGGAAACACCCATGCCCCCTGACCGGATGACTGGCTTTAATCCAGGGCCATGGAACCCTCATCCCGGCCCCTCTATTTGGTGTGTACAAGGAAAGAGGTTAACAACTTAGTAAACTGTATTCTTTGCAGAAAACATGTGGCAGCACGAAAGGGGGTAGAACGGTAACGTGACTCAGTCCACGTTAATGTCGGAGTTTATCGGATGACGTAAGACTGGCATGCTACAACAATACCATCTTACTACCTTTCATGTCACCACATGATCAGGTCATCTCTCATCAAAGATCACAGTAACTTCGAAACACAGGGTTAGTTGCCTTGCATGCAACGTAATACTCATTGATGCTCATATGCCATGCACAAACCATTCAAGCAAACATGCAAAACACCTATCATATCAGAGGTTCAAACATGCTTTCCTGGTTCGGAGAAGTCGGGGTCTAGCTCGGCGAAGTTCGCGGCTCCGTCACCTTCTCCGGAACCTACGGTATAACGAAACTGTACGCTAACGTGAACATCGTTGCGTGCATAATAATTGTCCCAAAAATTTCCAAATAAATACTATCGAAAACTAGACAAAAATGTAAGACTGGCGGAAAAAGAATCAATCAAAAAGCATCTTTTGTTAAAAAGATATAAGGGTTTTAGTCCAAGGACTGATCTGTGATGAAACAGAAATGAACCAGGGACTTGTCTGAAAAACCAGAAAATGGTTCGGTAAGGAATACGTCAGCCCAGAAGGAAAACACATTCTGCCCAAAGGCGTTTTCAGAAAACGGTTCGAGGGGAATAGAAGAGAGGCTGACGGGGGGGTCCCACCCGTCAGGTTCAAAAACTCCCAACGGAGCTCGCCGGCGCCCGAAGGCTGCGGTGGTCGCCGGCGTTGAACCACGGCGAGGCAGAGAGATCGGAGGGTACCAACAGGTTTAGGGTGTTCTTCCGCGTCGGTGGGTGGTGGACAAGGCCGTCGGAGAGCACCACGTCGACGGCGACACTATCTCCGGTGGACGGTGGTTCGGGCGATGTTGGACTGCTCCGGTGGGTGCTGCAAGTGTCAAATTGATGCGCAGGTTAGAGATGTGGATGTACTAGGAGGCTACTGGCAAGAGCTGAGGGGTAGGGGTGCACGCACGGGAGTGAATCGCGCTGGATCCCGAAGCGGGTCGAGGCGGCCGGAGTTGGGGAAGAAGACTCCCTCGGGGCTCTCCCAGTGGCTTGGCGTGGTACTGGTGGTGTGTAGAGGTGGTGTGGGTTCGAGTTCGAGCTCGGGGTATCCTTTTATAGGCGATCCGAGGGGGTGGCCGTGAACGGGATAGCTCCGGCGAGCAATTACGGCGAGGCAGAGGTTGGGCAGGGGATTTAGGAGGCTAGGCACCATCAGGGAGGATCACTGGCGCCGTTTCTCCGCTAAACCTCGGTCGGGCTAGGTGTAATGTGCCAGTCCTCGACGGAACGGCCGTACGGGCACGGCGGCGGCAGGGAGCGCGCTCCGCGCCTACCAGTTCACGACGACGGACTGCGGCGTGCACGAGTGTGTGGATGGCCACGCGGTGGCCTCTGGTGGCTTGGGCGGCGCTGGACGGCGCCGTCCAACACTGCGCCTCTCTCTGGCAGCCGCAAAGGGCACTGCTGCCGTCGCTCACGGGGTGGCGCACCTCCTCCTGCTCGTCGACGATGCCCGCAAGCTTCCAGGCGATCGTGCGGCGCAGGGATAAGAAGGAGGCACAGTGCGCACGGCGCCACCGCGGCTACTGGCGAGATCGAGAAGGGGTTCTGAAGAAAACGATAGTGCTCACTGAAACTGTAACTCTGAATTTCTGAACTTGACAGTAACAGTGCCCTTCAGGTGCTCAACGAAATGATTTGGCATGAAGAAAAAAAATTCTGGAGCTGGGACTTGGTGAGGTGACCTCTCAATGCATCCAGAGGCTGCCTGAATTTTCTCAGATTTTTAGGAGGAGAAAACAATTGAATTTCATCAAATTTGGCAAATATGGTCCAAACTCGCAGAAAGCACAATTTGAAATTTTTTAACTGGAGACCAGTGGATCATCATGGATCTTGGTTGAGGGCTCTAAGGACTAGCCAGGGAAAATGGTTTGGAGGCAAAACTCAAAGGAGAAAAGGTAGTTCCTTTGTAAATCTCCAAGGGCCAAAGTAGAGGGCAGAAAATATTTTTGATAAGAACTAAATGGAAGAAAAAATCATGGGGAGGTTCAACTTGCTGGATTTGAAGTATACCTTGACACAAAGATGGGAGATGACTTTTGGGAGGGGATTTCCACTCATGTCATGGCAAGAAGGGATTTTTGAAAGGGGAAAAGATCACCCCAAATGCCATGGGGCTATTTAAAAAGATTTTCAAAAATTCTTTTTCCCAAATGAAAAACATTTGATGAGTCAACATAAGATGGAGAAAAACCTCCAAGACCAAAATCAAGTCTTGGGTGAATCCAAACAAAATACTTGTCACAAAAGGAAATTTTTGAGCGGGAGAGTTCTTTTAGAAGAAAAATTTTAAACGACCTCCCTCAAATCAAATAAAAGTTTGAAAAAGTCAAATAAAATTTTTGGGTGTCACACCCGTGAGCGGCGACAGCAACGCTCGCTGCGGCCGCCAGAGAAGCTCAACGAGGTACGGCGCCGTCCAGCACCGCCCACACCACCAGGAGCCTCCGTGTGGCCGTCCTCTTCTCTGGACGCGCTGCAGCACCATCGTCGTGGCCTGAGATGCGCAGAGCAAGATCTCTGCCGCCGACGAGCCCGTGAGGCCGTTCCGTCGAAGGCCTGGAGTATCGCCCAAGTTGTACCAAGATTAGCCTCTGGATGGGACCAGTAGACCAATCCGTAGCCGCCCAGTCGCCTAAAACCCCCGTTCGACTGCTGGCTCGCCGTAATCATCACCGGAGTTATCCCGTTCTCGGCAACCGCCTCGGACCAACTATAAAAGGGAGCCTCGAGCTCGCCTTTGACCCAACACCACTCCTACACCTCACCAGAGCCACGCCTAGCTACTAGGGAGACCTCGGGGAGGCCTTCTTCCCCGACTCCGGCCGCCCCGCTCCGCTTTGGGCTCCGGCACGATTCCCTCTGGTGAGACCACCCCCGCCTCCCAAACCTTGCCAGCAGCCTCATCATGCACCCACTCTTCTAACCCGAGCCCCAATTTGATGGTTGCAGCCCTCCTCGGCGAGATCCATCACCACCCGAACCACCGTCCGCCGGAGTAGAGGCCGCCGTCGACGTGGTGCTCACCGACGACCAACTCCACCACCCACAGGTGCGGAAGAGCATCGTGAGTCCGTAGGTACCGACCACTTCCCCTACCTCGTCGGGGATCAACGCCGGCGGCCGCCGCGGTCCTCGGGCGCCGGTGTGCTCTGTTTGAAATTCAAACCTGACGGGTGGGACCCCCTTGTCAGCTTTTTCTCTTTTTCGAAACGTTTTCTGAAAACGCCTTCGGGCAAAATACGTTTTCTAACTGAGGCGTTTTCTGTCCTTTTTATGAACTAGCCCCTGGAAAGTTTCTGTTTCATTACAGATGGGTCCCTGGACTAAAACCTTAATAACTTTTAAACAAAAGATGATTTTGAGTTTATTCTTTTTCTGTCAGCTTTATTTTTCTGTCTAGTTTTTTATCATATTTATTTGAAAAATATTTGGAACAACTTTTATGCACACTCGGTATTTACGTTAGTACGCGTTCTCTTTATACCGTAGATACCGGAGGAGGTGACGGAGCCGCAAACTTCACCGAGCTAGACACCGACTGCTCCGAATCAGGCAAGCATGTTTGAACCTTTGATATGATGAGTGTTTTGCATGTTTGCTTGAATAGTTAGTTCATGGCATGTTTATATGAGCATCAGTGAGTGTTATATTGCATGCAAGGCAACTACCAGTATGCTTTGAAACTTGATGTGATCATTTGATGGGAGATAACATGATCATGTGGTGACATGAAAGGTGGTAAGATGGTATTGTTGAAGGATGTCAGTCTTATGTCAACCGTTAAACTCCAGCGTTAACGTGGATCAAGCCAGGTTACCGTCCGTCCCCTTTTCGTGCTGCCACATGTTTTCTGCAAAGAATACGGTTTAGTAAGTTGCAAACCTCTTTCCTCGTACACACCAAATAGAGGGGCCGTGATGAGGGTTCCATGGCCCTGGATTAAAGCCCGTCATCCGGTCAGGGGGCATGGGTGTTTCCGGTTGGGACCGAGAGGGGGGCACCCCTTAGAGCGCGCGATATAAATTTGATCCCATGCTACTCGAGGTTGTGGCCTCCCCGTCTTAAAGTTTTTCTTGAACGTTGCCTAGGGTGATCCCTGGCAGCGGAATGTGGAATGGGTTTGTACTGGTTAGATGTGTTTCTCCTAAAATACCGTAAACGGAACTAGTCCTTTGTGACTACTGAAATCTGTTGGCTGTGGTTAAAGAGTACAAACTCTGCAGAGTCAAAACCCATCCGAGTAACCGTGTCCATGGTGAAGGATCTTGGTCAACATATCCGTATCAGTATCAGTATCAGTCTCAACGTCCGTCTCAGCGTCAGTCTCTGTGTCAGTCTCAGTGAAAATCCCCGGTGAATAAACATGAATGGTAAACCCGGCTGAATGTTATTCCTGTGGATGGACTAACCAGTTTATTATTACATACATGAGTAGTCCCTTGAGATGATTTAAATTCATGAGCTACTTAAATTCGACTAATGAAATATAAGCCCTTTATGTGATGTCGCTCATACGTCTGACTGTGGCACTCTTGTTATTTACTTTTGATATAAGCCCTTTATGTGATGTCGCTCAGACGTCCGCTGTGGCACTCTTGTTATTTACTTCGATATAAGCCCTTTATGTGATGTCGCTCAGACGTCCGACTGTGGCACTCTTGTTATTCACTTTTGATATAAGCCCTTTATGTGATGTCGCTCAGACGTCTGACTGTGGC
>NC_057814.1:98312922-98322882 GCF_018294505.1 Triticum aestivum | reverse complement strand
GTCCGACTGTGGCACTCTCGTTATTTACTTTTGATATAAGCCCTTTATGTGATGTCGCTCAGACGTCCAACTGTGGCACTCTTGTTATTTACTTTGATATAAGCCCTTTATGTGATGTCGCTCAGACGTCCGACTGTGGCATTCTTGCTATTTACTTTTGATATAAGCCCTTTTCTAGATGTCGCTTGGACGTCCGACTGTGGCACGCACTGTCGTTTATATTTCAATATGAGCCCTTTATGTGGTGTCGCTCTGACGCCCGACTGCGGCATTGTTAATTTATTTTACCTTTCGAGGCGTCGCTTCAGACACCCGATCGGTCTTCAGCTATTTTATTGGGATTTCGGGAGGACTAACGCCTGACTTCCCTTTTAATTATCGTGCAGTGCAATTTTTTATCTGAGTGCGCATTACTAATCTGCTCATGTGCATCATGTTTGCATTTGTTATATCTTATGTCCAAACTGTCTTGCGAGTACATTCAAAGTACTCACCTGGCTTGTTGATTTGGCCAGATGTTGACGAAGGCGATCTTATGGATGAAGAGTTCGATAGCGAGTCCAACGCCTAGAGGAGTCCCAGTCAGTTCCATGCGATCCTGGAATTGGTCACTTGTGTAATATACGCTTCCGCTACACCAATAAAATCATCGAGCCTCACTCCGGCGCTCGATGAGCTGTAAAATTTAGGAGTCTTGTCACCCATTTCGCTGTGACATATCCACCACCACTTTTATTACGAGTCAGTAGTTATGCCACCATACTCCTTGTGTCATATCCGCCCTTATGTATTATATCGGCGTGCTTGTAATAAATTGTTGAGCAACCTCAACTCAACCTTGTATAATATTTAGTACTTCTGGATTTCTGTATCAAGGATTTGTCCACCAGTAAGAAGGATTCTTCTATACTGGTTTGATATAAGGGTCGGTTTCTCAATAAATGTTTTATTGGAAAACCGGTCCTAACAACCTTGGTATCAGAGCCAGGCTGACTGTAGGAAGCCACTAGGTGCGATCGCTAAAACCGGTCCTAACAACCTTGGTATAACCGCTAGTTTAACATTTTGCAAACGTAGCAATTTTCTGTTGGTCATCATAAATTTATGATTTGACTATCCAGAATTTTTGTCTACTTTTGTAGATGGCTGGCAATGACTGCGAGTCACAGGTGTTCGCCAATGTGCCTGAGGGGTTTATCAGGCTTCTCGTCTCCATCACCAAGCTCGCGATCGGGCCATCGGCTCGTCCAGAGTTCACACTCTACCACCACAAGATCAGCGACAGCGTGTCTATGCACCAGGCCGTGGTGCACTTCAAGGGAGGACATTCTGAGTCACGCCGCTTCCATTTTGTGGGAAGGGCCATGCCTATGGAGAGGCATGCCATGCAGATGGCTGCCCGTGAGGCGATAGCTCGTCTCCGGGATGCGCTCCCTTCGTTGAAGACTCGCCGCTACTGCTAACTCCCATGCCACGTGGCTTACACATGTCACTATGCATTCGCTTGCGCTAGGGGAGAGAGATGAGGCTATTGAGATGCTTGTTGAGTATCTCAAAGCTCTTGAGGCAGCTTTTGATAACCTCGTGGACGACTTTGTGGCTGCTCGGATGGACTTCGTGCAGGGTTGTTCCGCCAACAGGAGGGAGCTCCTCCATACAGCACCACCACTGACTTACGTCTCGTCCTCAGCATCCTATGCACCTGCCATCCTAGCCACCGCTCGCCGCCTGCCTACCACTGAGGAGTTTGACCAAGTCATTGCTCCTACTCCAGTCAGAGCTGCACCACCTACCGCACCCGCACCAACTCCTCAACGCAGTACTTCGTGCCTGGAGCCTATTAGTGAGGAGGAGGTTGAGTCTCCTGCACCACTGGGTCTTACCCTCGGCAGGCCGAGGGAAGTTTTCACTATCTCCGACTGAGTGCGCCTAGCAGCCGTGCGATGTGCCAGCTTGTATGATATGTTTATATGTACGTAGGTTTGGTGAGAAGTAGTTTGTGTGCGCATCATGTAGGAACTCGGAGAAGTGCACTAGCCTAAATAACATGTCAGGAATGTGTACGCGCATCCTGAATGATGTATTGTATAATTACGACTCGCGTGTAAGATATGTACTAAGCAGTCCTCCATGCGCAATCAAGTATTTTTCTTGAAAAATCTTGGAGTCTTTAAAAATTCCGCCTTTGCAAAATTATTCATTTTGCCACTCGGTTTTTCTCATGAGTTTTGCAAAAATACCCTAGAGTGGAAAATGCCTCGTCCCTGGACTCGTTCCATGCCAAGTCCGCCGGAAGAAAATTATGGTACCCAGACAAGCCACAGTTTCACACAGGGGCAGTCAAGTCAGCAAGGCAGTGAAGCAGCATTTTCTATAGTATGCCGCCTTTATGTGCAAAGCCAGCAGCAGCATCAAGAAATGATGAACCATGTTATCAATATGGGAAATCACCGTGAACCATACCAGCAGCATTCCAAATTGTCTGAACTACAAAAGACACGTCCCCCAACATTCTCTCACACTGATAGACCTCTCGAGGCCGATGATTGGCTTCGAGACATTGAAAGGAAATTAATTATTGCACAATGTTCGGACCGTGAGAAGGTACTTTATGCACCTCACTACCTCACTGGAGCAGCTGCATCATGGTGGGAAAATTTTCTACACATGCACCCCAATGAAAATAACATCACCTGGGAAGAATTTAAAGAAGGTTTTCGTGGGGCGCATATTCCCAGAAGCATTATGAAGATCAAGAAAAGGGAGTTTGATGACCTCAAGCAGAGAAGCATGACAGTGACTGAGTATAATAGTCAGTTTACTCAATTATCTCGTTATGCCAACGAAGAGCATATGACTGAAAATAAAAAGATGGAGAAATTTTCGGACGGTCTGGCACCAGCACTTAAATGCCAGCTGGTCGTACACACCTTTCCAGATTTCAAAACACTTGTGGACAAGGCTATTACATTGGAAAATGAGCGCCGCAGCTTGGAGGATTTTCGCAAGCGCAAAAGGGACAAGACTACTCATGCTCGCAACAACCGGAACAAGACTGATTTTCAGAAAAATGGAGCGAACAAATCCACGACCAATGTTCCAAGCCCAACCAAAAAATTTCATGCAAGGGACAAGGATTTTACGTATCGCCCAGGTGTGACTTGCTATGCTTGTGGAGAGGAAGGACACTATGCCAAACAGTGCCCAAAACCAAGGAACTCGGCCCCCAAGCCGAACAACGGTGGAAATAATCCAGCTCCCAAGCGTAACAACTTCAACCCCAATAACAATCACAAGAAGGGTCACTTGAACCATGTGACCAAGGAGGAAGCACAGAATGCCCCGGATATCGTACTCGGTATGTTCCTTGTCAACACAATACCTGCCACGGTTTTGTTTGATTCTGGAGCTTCTCACTCGTTCATTTCAAAGAGTTTTGTTTTGCAACATGATTTTTCGATGCTTCCTTTGGAAAAATCCAGGATCATCAAGTCCCCCAGGAATAAGCAAATCACTCGGAGTTACTGCCAAGGTGTGGTTATTGAGTTTGAAGGACTAAAGTTTCAGGCAAAACTCATTGTATTGGAAAACAAAGGACTGGATGTTATCCTAGGAATGGACTGGTTAACCACCAACAAGGGATTTATCGACTGCTTCAATCGGACGGTAATTCTTACTCATCATCACGGCAAGACGATAAAAGTTGCAGATCAAGAAAGACCAATGTCACGACAACCAAAGTTGAACAAGGTGGACATTTCAGAGTTAAGAAAAGTTCCAGTGGTGTGTGAGTTCCCTGATGTATTTCCCGAAGAACTACCAGGCATGCCACCAGACCGGGAAATAGAGTTCATCATTGAACTAGCACCTGGAACCACCCCCATTTACAAGAAACCTTACAGAATGGCACCCTCCGAGTTGGTAGAATTAAAGAAGCAAATAAAAGAATTACTGGACGAAGGATTTATACGTGCCAGCTCCTCACCTTGGGGTTCACCAGTATTATTTGCAAAGAAAAAAGATGGGACACTGAGGTTATGTATAGACTATCGAGCACTCAACATGGTCACCATCAAAAACAAATATCTGATGCCACGGATAAATGATTTATTTGATCAGCTCGCACAAGCCAAGGTTTTCTCGAAAATTGATTTATGATCGGGGTATCATCAATTAAAGGTACGGACAGAAGATATCCCCAAGACAGCATTCACCTCCAGATATGGATTATACGAATTTACAGTAATGCCGTTTGGACTGACAAATGCCCCCGCATATTTTGTCCACCTCATGAACAAAGTGTTTATGAAATTTATGGACAAATTTGTTGTGGTGTTCATTGATGATATTCTGGTATACTCAAAGACACCGGAAGAACATGCTGAACATCTTAGAATTGTACTGGGAGAATTGAGGAAACATCAATTATACGCCAAGTTCAGCAAATGTGAATTTTGGTTAAGACAGGTTGGTTTTCTAGGCCATGTATTGACCCAAGAAGGTGTTGCGGTAGACCCAGAAAAAGTCGAGGCCGTACTTGGCTGGAAACCACAAGCCAATGTAACAGATGTACGAAGTTTCCTAGGAATGGCTGGATATTACCGAAGGTTTATTGAGGGATTCTCCACCATAGCAAAACCAATGACACAGTTACTCAAGAAGGATAAGTAATTTGTATGGACTGAAGCGTGCGAGAAAAGTTTCCAAGAACTCAAAAGGAAATTAACAACAGAACCGGTATTGGTTGTGCCAGACATACACAAAAGTTTTGAAGTGTATTGTGACGCATCCCGGAAGGGCCTCGGGTGCGTATTGATGCAAACGGCAAAGTTGTCGCACATGCTTCCAGGCAACTACGAAAGCATGAAGAAAATTATCCTACTCATGACTTGGAGTTGGCAGCAGTCATCCATGCACTCAAAGAGTGGAGGCACTTTTTGCTTGGGAATCGTTGTGAAATATATACGGATCATAAAAGCCTCAAATATATTTTCACACAACCAGAACTTAATTTACGGCAACGACGCTGGTTGGAATTAGTCAAAGATTATGATGTTAGCATTCACTACCATCCAGGAAAAGCGAATGTAGTGGCAGACGCTCTTAGTCGAAACCCCAGCTCGGGCAACGACAGTCTACAGAACTTGAGGCCTGAATTTCAGCGGGAGTTCGCCAAACTCAACTTGGTGATGGTCACTGAGGGCAACGTGTCAAATCTGGAAATATAGCCCACCCTAATGGAACAGATTAAGAAAGCTCAGCATGGACATCCCAGCATTGAAGGCATAAAGAAAAAAGTGAGTCTCGGCAAAGCTTCAGAATTCGTTGTAGACGATGAGGGAATATTATGGTACGAGGACAGACTTTGCGTACCAAACATAGAGGGCCTCAAACAGCAAATTCTAACCGAAGGCCACACCGCTCCATATTCAATCCACCCTGGAGGGACCAAAATGTACAAGGACATCCAGGAAAATTTTTGGTGGCACGGTATGAAGAGGGATATAGCCACATTCATTGCAAGTTGTGATTCATGTCAACGCATTAAAGCCGAGCACCAAAAACCAGCAGGGCTATTACAGCCAAACAGGATACCTGAGTGGAAATGGGACGAAATTGGAATGGATTTTATTGTCGGACTACCTCGGTCACAACACGGAAATGATGCCATATGGGTCATCACCGATAGATTAACTAAAGTGGCACATTTCATCCTGGTAAAGACAACCCACACCACTCAGAAGCTTGCCAAGCTTTACCTCTCCCGTATAGTTTGCCTGCATGGAGTTCCAAAGACTATAATATCCGACAGAGGCACTCAATTCGTCTCTAGATTTTGGGATCATTTACAACAAGCTCTGGGGACTCGACTAGCATTCAGTACAGCATACCACCCCCAGACTGATGGACAAACTGAACGCGTGAACCAAATTCTAGAGGACATGCTGAGAGCATGTGTTCTCACCTATGGAACCAGTTGGGAAGAAAGCTTGCCATATGCCGAGTTCGCATACAACAACAATTACCAAGCCAGTCTACAAATGGCACCTTTTGAAGCCTTGTACGGGCGGAGATGTCGTACTCCATTAAATTGGTCAGAAACAGGAGACAGTCGTATCATCGGCCCAGACATGCTCAAGGAAGCCGAGGAGAAAGTTAGACTAATCAGGGACCGACTCAAGACAGCTCAAAGCCGACAAAAGAGTTATTACGATCGAAAGCATCGTGAAGTCAGCTTTGAACCCGGTGAATATGTGTATCTACGAGTATCTCCTATGAGGGGCCTGCAATGGTTCAAAGTTAAAGGAAAGCTAGCCCCAAGATTTATTGGACCCTTCTGTGTAGTTGCACGAAGAGGCACAGTAGCCTACCAGCTAGACCTACCCAAAGAGCTGTCAGACGTCCACGACGTGTTCCACGTCTCACAGTTAAGGAAATGTGTAAGCAACCCCGAGAAGCAGGTGTCTCATGAGAACATTGACGTGCAACCAGACCTCACCTACATGGAAAGTCCAATAAAAATACTGGAGGAGTCTGAAAGGAGGACCCGTCAGAAAACAATTAAGTTTTTCAAGGTTCAGTGGAGCAATCACACGGCGGATGAAGCAACATGGGAAAGAGAGGATTTTCTTCGCACAGAGTACCCACACCTATTTAAGGATCTGCTGAAATCTCGGGGACGAGATTTTTCCTAAGGGGGTAGGTGTTGTAACACCCCAAAAAATCTTATTTGGTTTTATTAATTTCCTTTTTAGGGGAAGGAGGTTATTTAATTTTTTAAAAAAACCTCTCCTTCTCAAAAATCTTTAAGGCAAGTATTTTATGTGTTCTTCCCAACATTTACTTTGGTCTTGAGGGCTTTTCATTTAGTGTTGACTCAACACAAATATTTTCTTTGGGAAAGTCTTTGAAATCCTTTCTTTTAAAAATAACCATATGACTTATGAATTGATTCTTCCTCATTCAAATTTTTTTTTCTTGCCATGACCTAGGTTGAAAATTTTCTTCCAAAACCCCTCCCTCCACTTTGAGTCAAGTCAAATATCCAATCCAAGCAAGTTCAACCCATTTTGATTTTGACTCTATTTATTTTATCCTCAAAACTATTTCTGTCATTTATTTTGAACCTTAGTGATTTACAAAGGAACCACCAGATCCCCTTTGAGTTTTGGTTCCAAACAAACTCCCCTGACTAGTCCTTAGTACCCCCAACCTAGATCCCTCAAGATCCACTTGTCCACAATTCAAATTTTTCAAATTTTGCTTGCTGCAAGTTTGGACCAGATTTGCCATTTTGGGTGAAATTCATTATTTTTCTTCTCCAAAAATTCTGAGATAAATCAGGCAGCCCCCAGATGCATTGAGAGACCACCTCACCAAAGATCAGCTCCAGAAAAAATTTCCACATGCCAGAATCATTTCATCGAATAGTTGGCATGCACTGTTTCTGTTCAAATTCAGAAAATTCAGAGTTTCAGTGTTGGGTTCAGTCGACAGCGTCGTTTTCTTCAGAGCCTCCGCGTCAATCTCACCAGTGCTCGCTCTGGCCTCTTGCTCAGTGCTCCTTCTTCTTATCCATCGCGCCGCACGGTCTTCTGGACGGTTGCGAGCGTCGGCGGTGAGCTGGCAGCGGTAGACCACCCCCTTGAGCGGAGACAGCAATGCTCGCTGCGGCCTCCAGAGAAGCTCAGCGAGGTACGGCGCCGTCCAGCACCGCCCACACCACCAGGAGCCTCCGCGTGGCCGTCTTCTTCTCTGGACGCGCTGCAGCACCGTCGCTGTGGCCTGAGATATGCAGAGCATGCTCTCTGCCGTCGACGAGCCCGTGAGGCCGTTCCGTCGAAGGCCTGGAGTATCGCCCAAGTTGTACCAAGATTAGCCTCTCGATGGGACCAGTAGACCAATCTGTAGCTGCCTAGTCGCCTAAAACCCCCGTTCGACCGCTGCCTCGCGGTAATCATCGCCGGAGTTATCCCGTTCTCGGCAACTGCCTCGGACCGGCTATAAAAGGGAGCCTCGAGCTCGCCTTCGACCCAGCACCACTCCTACACCTCACCAGAGCCACGCCTAGCTACTAGGGAGACCTCGGGGAGGCCTTCTTCCCCGACTCCGGCCGCCCCGATCCGCTTTGGGCTCCGGCACGATTCCCTCTGGTGAGACCACCCCCGCCTCCCAAACCTTGCCAGCAGCTCATCATGCACCCACTCTTCTAACCCGAGCCCCAATTTGATGGTTGCAGCCCTCCTTGGCAAGATCCATCGCCACCCGAACCACCGTCCGCCGGAGTAGAGGCCGCCGTTGACGTGGTGCTCACCGACGACCAACTCCACCACCCACAGGTGCGGAAGAGCACCGTGAGTCCGTAGGTACCAACCACTTCCCCTACCTCGCCAGGGATCGACGCCGATGGCCACCGCGGTCCTCGGGCGCCGGTGTGCTCTTTTGAAATTCAAACCTGATGGGTGGGACCCCCTCATCAGTTTTTTTTCTTTTTCAAAACGTTTTCTGAAAACGCCTTCGGGCAAAATACGTTTTCTAACTGAGGCGTTTTCTGTCCTTTTTATGAACTAGCCCCTGGAAAGTTTCTGTTTCATTACAGATGGGTCCCTGGACTAAAACCTTAATAACTTTTAAACAAAAGACGATTTTGAGTTGATTCTTTTTCTGTCAGCTTTATTTTTCTGTCTAGTTTTTTATCATATTTATTTTAAAAATATTTGGAACAACTTTTATGCACACTCGGTATTTACGTTAGTACGTGTTCTCTTTATACCGTAGATACCGGAGGAGGTGACGGAGCCGCAAACTTCACCGAGCTAGACACCGACTGCTCCGAACCAGGCAAGCATGTTTGAACCTTTGATATGATAAGTGTTTTGCATGTTTGCTTGAATAGTTAGTTCATGGCATGTTTATATGAGCATCAGTGAGTGTTATATTACATGCAAGGCAACTACCAGTATGCTTGGAAACATGATGTGATCATTTGATGGGACATAACGTGATCACGTGGTGACATGAAAGGTGGTAAGATGGTATTGTTGAAGCATGCCAGTCTTATGTCAACCGTTAAACTCCAGTGTTAACGTGGATCAAGCCACATTACCGTCCGTCCCCTTTTCGTGCTGCCACATGTTTTCTGCAAAGAATACGGTTTAGTAAGTTGCAAACCTCTTTCCTCGTACACACCAAATAGAGGGGCCGTGATGAGGGTTCCATGGCCTTGGATTAAGGCCCGTCATCCGGTCAGGGGGCATGGGTGTTTCCGGTTGGGACCGAGAGGGGGGCACCCCTTAGAGCGCGCGATATAAATTTGATCCCATGCTACTCGAGGTTGTGGCCTCCCCGTCTTAAAGTTTTTCTTGAACGTTGCCTAGGGTGATCCCTAGCAGCGGAATGTGGAATGGGTGTGTACTGGTTAGATATGTTTCTCCTAAAATACCGTAAACGGAACTAGTCCTTTGTGACTACTGAAATCCGTTGGCTGTGGTTAAAGAGTACAAACTCTGCAGAGTCAAAACCCATCCGAGTAACCGTGTCCATGGTCAAGGATCTTGGTCAACATATCCATATCAGTATCAGTATCAGTCTCAACGTCCGTCACAGCGTCTGTCTCTGTGTCAGTCTCAGTGAAAACCCCCGATGAATAAACATGAATGGTAAACCCGGCTTAATGCTATTCCTGTGGATGGGCTAACCAGTTTATTATTACATACATGAGTATTCCCTTGAGATGATTTAAATTCATGAGCTACTTGAATTCTAATAATGAAATATAAGCCCTTTATGTGATGTCGCTCAGACGTCCGACTGTGGCACTCTTGTTATTTACTTTTGATATAAGCCCTTTATGTGATGTCGCTCAGACGTCCGACGGTGGCACTCTTGTTATTTACTTTTGATATAAGCCCTTTATGTGATGTCGCTCAGACGTCCGACTGTGGCACTCTTGTTATTTAC
>NC_057814.1:98312473-98312832 GCF_018294505.1 Triticum aestivum | reverse complement strand
CTGAATGTTATTCCTGTGGATGGACTCACCAGTTTATTATTACATACATGAGTATTCCCTTGAGATGATTTAAATTCATGAGCTACCTGAATTCAAAAAATGAAATATAAGCCCTTTATGTGATGTCGCTCAGACGTCCGACTGTGGCACTCTTGTTATTTACTTTTGATATAAGCCCTTTATGTGATGTCGCTCAGACGTCCGACTGTGGCACTCTTGTTATTTACTTTTGATATAAGCCCTTTATGTGATGTCCCTCAGACGTCCGACTGTGGCACTCTTGTTATTTACTTTTGATATAAGCCCTTTATGTGACACCCCAAAATTTTGGCCTTGTTTTATTTATTAAAATGTTGCCA